>NC_132884.1:181766-208795 GCF_030463535.1 Salminus brasiliensis
AAATACACGTCCAGTCATTGTTTTACACACTGAAACGTGTGTGTGTGTGTGTGTGTGTCCGTGTGTGTGTGTCCTGGTGTACGGCCACAGGTCCGACCCTGCCTGCAGCACATTCCTGCAGCTGCTCACGCCAGAATTACAATTCAATTAAAAACAGACAGAACAGAGCTCTCGCTGCCTCCACACCAACGCCACCACCCACCACCACCCACCACCATCACCCCATCACCCACCACCACCATCACCCACCATAACCCACCGTCACCCACCACCATCACCCACCATCACCCCATCACCCACCATCACCCACCACCATCACCCCCCATCACCCACCATCACCCACCACCATTATCCACCATCACCCACCATCACCCACCACCATTATCCACCATCACCCACTACCATCACCCACCACCGTAACCCACCATCACCCACCACCATCATCCACCACCATTACCCACCACCGTAACCCACCATCACCCACCACCATAACCCACCATCACCCACCACCCACCACCATCTCCCCATCACCCACCACCATCACCCACCACCACCATCACCCACCACCACCACCCCATCACCCACCACCATAACCCACCACCACCATCACCCACCACCACCAGCCCATCACACACCACCACCATCACCCACCATCATAACCCACCACCATCACTCACCACCACCATCATCCACCACCCACCACCACCCGCATCACCCACCACCATCACCCCATCACCCACCACCACCCTCTTCTAAAGGGAATGAGGTTTAAACTCGTGACTGAAGCTGACTGTGGAGCTGAAGTCTATCAGTGTCCAGATCAGTCTCTGCTCTGTTACATAAGCAGCACCTGCTCTGAGCTCTCGGCCGGACAGAGCGTCTCTGATTAGTTATTGTTATTAATTAGATTGATCGGTTATTAATAGATAAACTGGCTATTCATGCATAAGCGCTGACCCCGCCCTTCACTCTGCTGTTTATTGTACTGTTAATAAAGAGGTCATTAGAGGTCAGAAACACTCCTGTGGCCAGTCTGAGCATGGGTCAGCGCTCTGACATTAAACAAACTATTTAGATATTTATACAGTTGTGTGCAAAAGTTAGGACACCCATTAAAATCTGTCTTTCAAATTCATGTTTGATCTTCATTTGAACATTATTGAGATCTGGAGTCTCCAACACTCCCAAAACATCAGCCAGGACATACAGGTCCACTATATAGATAAAAGCATGGGGTCGCCCACACAGTGCTTTAATTCTACCCCAGTCTAAACCCACAGGCATCAATATGGAGCTTTACGTGGTCTGACAGACACTCGGTGGCTGAGCTGCCCTCTGTGAGCTGTTCCTCCTAAACTCTTCCACTGTTCAATAATAACACCACTCACAGCTGATGGAGGAAGATCTAGGAGGGAGGAGATTTCTCCAGCTGACTTGTTGTTGTTGGTGCAGCGGTGTCTCCTATTACATACAGAACCACACTGGAGTTCAGTGAGCTCTTCAGAACCTCCCGTTCTTTCACTGATGTGTGGAAGAAAGACAGACTGCAGGACTAAAGGCTGGAGTTTATACAGCTGTAGCTGAATGAGACTGAATCAGACACCTGAATATAGTGATTAAGAGGGGTGTCCCAATACTTTTGTACATTTAGTATAGTACAGCATTAAGTGTGATCTTTATGGGAGGTAAGCAAGAAGGAAACTAGAGATGGAAAATTCAGCAAAACCAAGCATCACACTAAAGTGCATCCGAAAACACCTGGATCAGAACCAGGACTTCTGCACCAATATGCTCTGTACAGGTGAGTCTTTAGTCTAGCCCTGATTGATGAAAACCCCAGACACACAGCCACACACACTTCAGCCTAGGCCACACACAGGTGGAGGTCATAAGGAGAAGGTGGGGCCAGGGTGGAGCTAGAGACACTGTGGACCAATCACAGAAGGAAGAGACGCTTTGGCTGGGTCTGAACAGGTGAATGAAGCTCCCCTTCCTTCTGCCCTCTTTGATGAGCAAAGATCAAACAATGTCAGATCACACAAGATGAAAGAGAGCAGAGAGGGGTGGAGGCTGACTGAAGCATTGGGACACAGCCCAGGTGTGTTACAGGTGTGACAGTAAAGTGTGGACTGGATCTACAGGACCGGATCAGGAAGGTCTGCAGGTGTTTCTTGGTTTTAGGAGCTGCTCCTGTTCGCTTTACTGCTCACCTGCCCCATCAGCTCAGAGCAGGGCATGCTGGGAGTGGTGTTTGTGTTAGATTAGGGTGTGTGTGTGTGTGAGTTTTTGACCACTTGAGTAAAGAGTGTGTGCGAATAGTGAAGGATGAGGGTGTGTGTGGACCTGTGTGGAGTAGAGCGAGGTGTGTGTGTAGACCTGCAGGTAAAGAAGCTCCTGCGCTCAGCCGGACACTGCGCTCACCTGCAGAGAGTCCAGCTCATTAGATTCAACCAGCTGGACTCTGAACAGCATACACAGGTGAGTGAAACTGACCACCTACTTACCTGGACATGTCCCAGCCCAGCAACCTGCACTCACCTGTCCACTTTCCAACCTGTCCACCTGCACTCACCTGTCCACTCTGTGATGGGTTGTGGAGTTCAGTATTGGTCTGTGGAGACACAGAGATTTCTCTCTCAGACATCATTTAATGCGCCACACACACACACACACACACACACACACACACACACACACACACTTTCCTCCCATATAAATGAATCAGTGTGTGTGTTGCAGTCATGCGCATGTGAGTGTGTTGTGGGAGTACGAACACAGCGCCCCATTTTCTGTGTTAATGAACTGGACTGTGTGTGTCCTCACAGTCACCCGCGGGCCCATTGTTGTGTGTGTGTGTGTGTGTGTGTGTGTGTGTGTGTGTGTGTGTGTGTGTGTGTGTGTGTGTGTGTGTGCGCGCGCGCGTCAGTGCTGCCTCATTAATGAACAGAGTCCCACAGAATCAAACAGTGTGCCTTTTGTCTACTGCAGACTCTCTCTCTCTCTCTGTGTGTGTGTGTGTGTGTGTGTGTGTGTGTGTGTGTGTGTGTGTGTGTGTGTGTGTGTGTGTGTGATCCCCCTCTCTGTCTGTTCTGGTGCACGTGGTGCAGAGCTGTACGTGTGAATAAGCTGATCTAACTGTAGTGTTCGCGACTGTGTGCAGCAGGGGGCGCTGTTCTGCACTGCTGCGTTGCTAAATTACTTTAGCTTGAACAAGAGTGGCTACATTTCTTTAGCATAATGGGCGTGGCTAACTTGCTGTATCTTAAATCTCTGGCTTGAACGGACTATGCAAACCTGCTTTAGCATTAATGGGTGGAGCTAATCTTCTTTGATAAGAATGGGTGGAGCTAATCTGCTTTGATAAGAATGGGTGGAGCTAAATGACTTGATCTTAAATTAACTTCTTTAGCATAATGGGCGTGGCTAACCTGCGTTCGTGTGAATGGGCGTGGCTAAATTGCTGTAGCTTGAATCTCTGGCTTGAATAGAGTAAGCAAACCAAGTTTAGCTTAAATGGGCGTGGCTATACTGTTCAGCTTAAATGGCCATTGGCAAACGTCTTTAGCACAATGGGCGTGGCTATTCTGCTTTGATCTAAATGGGTGGAGTTAAATTGCTGTACCGCTTTAACTTACCCACACGGCTCAACCAACACATGGGTGTAACTGGACTGTTTTTGTGACGTCACAGATATGGTGACTTTAACGAGCCCTGCTTTCCTACAAACAGAGCCTTTAATGAGCTGCAGGTGCGAAAGCGTCCGGTACCAGCAAAGACTCCAGAAATGAAAATAGAGTTCTGTATTCAGCTCCACCCTAAGGAGCACCTTCGTGCGTCACACCAGCGTCAGAGCCCCGCCCACTCACGCACCTGAGCAGCCTGTGTATGTGTGCGCGCGTGCGAGTGAGTGAGTGAGTGAGTGACCGCATCGCTTGCGCTTGAGCGCTCCCACTGATTGAGCTCGCGCCGGGCTGCGGATGTTTCTGTGCTGAGCTGAGGACCAGGATGGGGAAATGGCAGATATCAATGGTAAACCTTTATTGATCGATGATCGATTCAGTCTGTTGATCTGATTTGTGTTTGGTTGGGTTTTGAGGTGGTGTGTTAGCGAGGTCTGCTGTTTCTCTCTGTGCTGTTTAAGTAAAGGTTTTGGGTTTATTTGGTTCTGTTGTGTTGGTTTGGATCATAGGGTGACTTTATTAAAGATAGAACTTCTTATTTTGTAGTTTTAGTGTTTCATTTCACTCGAAAATCGTCTGTTTCTTCATGAAGTTCACTTAGTTTTCGAATTGTCGGTTCCACCTTAAATAGTGCAGCACTTCCATTCCGGCGCCTGAGGCCAATAGTGAACTGCTGCACCATTTAAGGTGGAACGGACAATTCCTACAAGTAGTCAGTTCTAGCCTCGTAGTTCTTTTGCTAAAAGATGCTAAATGTTCTAAAACGTTCCACCACAGTTCTAGAAGCTACAGCTATTAAGTTGAATATATAAATAATTACATTTTAAATATTATATTATTAATTTTTTCTGTTTGTAGCTCACTGCCCACACAGTTCTAACAGTGTCTGACAGGCTGATCAATAAGTGTCTGATTCAGCTGATCGATTATAATACTATTTTCTTAGCCAAAATAAAAGTCCCAGGCTATTTAAAAAATCTATGACCTATTTTGTAAACGTCTAAATGGCAGTAAGTAGGATTGTATTCAGTGTGAATGTTTTGTTTGCAGCGATTCTGAACCGAAGCAATAACACTAATTGAGTTACTTTGATGATTCACTGACTCGTTTCCTCCTAGACTGGGAACGGAGGGGACTTCAGGCATTAATCGCTCTGATTAGTTTGGTGGTTTGATCGGTTCAGATTTAGGCTGTTCTGGTGTGTTTGTGGGACATTCCTGCAGGCCTGTTGGACTGGTCCGACTCCGAATCCTTTTCCTGATTCCTCAGCAGGTGTGTGTGTGTGTGTGTGTGTGTGTGTGTGTGTGTGTGTGTGTGTGTGTGTGTGTGTGTGCTGATTCAGTGCTATAATGAAGTTGTTGCTATGGTGACTGTTAGATAATCCTAATTAAATACTAATATAAGATTAAAGCAATATTTCAGTCATAAATCAGATTCCCCTAATTTAATATGCAAAATGTAGCCAATCAGCCATAACATTAAAACCAGCTGAAGTGACTGACACTGATGATCTGGGTCCAGTGGTTTCTGTCCAGGGGTGGATCTACATATCAGCAGGTGAACAGTCAGGTCTTGAAGGTGAAAAAAGGGACAAGCGTAAGAATCTGAGACACTTTGACAAGAACCAAACTGTGATGTTCTAGACATCTGGGTCAGAACATCTCCAGAACATCAGGTATCGGGTCTTGTGGGGTGTTCCTCCCGGTGTGCAGTGGTCAGCACCTACCAAAAGAGCTCCGAGGAAGGACGACCATTGGAGTGGCGACAGGGTCGTGGGTGTCCAGCGCAGAGCGGTTATTATTAGGCATGTGGTACTAATGTTATGGCTGATCTGTGTATTCTCGTGTTTCACAGCGGAGCTATGAGGCTAATGACTGCTTATATATTAGCAGAATTAGCATTAACAGGGTTGTGGGTTCGATTCCCGGGCTCGGCAAGCTGCCACTGTTGGGCCCTTGAGCAAGGCCCTTTACCCTCTCTGCTCCCCGGGCGCTGGAGTTGGCTGCCCACCGCTCTGGGTGTGTGTGTGTACTCACTGCCCCTAACACGTGTGTGTGTGTGTGAGTGTGTGTGTGTGTGTGTGTGTGTTCACTACCAGATGGGTTAAATGCGGAGGACACATTTCGCTGTACAGTCCACACTGTACAGTGACGAATACGTGCACCTTTTACCTTTTATCCTTTAGCATGGTGCTAACTGAAGGCCCAGATCCGCGCACACTCTCCTGATTGGGTGGTTGATTGATTAACAGGCGGAGCTTATTGTGGGTCAGAGTGAGGAAGGAGCGCAGTTGGCTAATGAGCTTGGTGCACATAGCATTATTAGCATTATTAGCATTATTAGCATTATGAGCATTATGAGCATTATGAGCATTATGATCATTATGAGCATTATGAGCATTATGATCATTATGAGCATTATTAGCATTATGAGCATTATTAGCATTATTAGCATTATGATCATTATGAGCATTATGAGCATTATGAGCATTATTAGCATTATGAGCATTATTAGCATTATGAGCATTATGAGCATTATGAGCATTATGAGCATTATTAGCATTGCTAATGCTGAAGAACTGCTGCGCTCTGCTACACTGCTGTAATGCCAGGTCTGCTGTTTTCTCTGTGCTGTTTAAGTAAAGGTTTTGGGTTTATTTGGTTCTGTTGTGTTGGTTTGGACAGAACTTCTTATTTTGTAGTTTTAGTGTTTCATTTCACTTGAAAATCTTCTGTTTCTTTATGAAGTTTACTTAGTTTTCGAGTTGTCCGTCCGTTCCACCTTAAATAGTGCAGCACTTCCATTCTGGCGCCTATTTAAGGTGGAACGGACAATTCCTACAAGTAGTCAGTTCTAGCCTCGTAGTTCCTTTGCTAAACGTTCCACCAGTTATTGAGTTTAATAGATAATTATTCATATAATAAATATTATATTACGTTTTATTTTTCTGTTTTGTATCTAACCTGTTAGCAAAAGCAGTTACTCTGCATTAGGGGGAGTTAGCTCGTTTGTGCTACCTTAGCAAGTTAGCATGCTAGGCTAAAGTTGGTTTCTTGCTAAAAGGGTTTTATATAGTTCAGTCAGCCTCACACACCGACCCTCACCTACCCTCACCTACCCTCACCTACCCTCACCGACCCTCACCGACCCTCACCGACCCTCACCTACCCTCACCTACCCTCACCGACCCTCACCGACCCTCACCTCCCCGACCCACACCGACCCTCACCTACCCACACCGACCCTCACCTCCCCTCACCTCCCCACACCGACCCTCACCTACCCACACCGACCCTCACCGACCCATCACCTCTCGATTGTTTGTGTGTGTGTGTGTGTGTGTGTGTGTGTGTGTGTGTGTGTGTGTGTGTGCTGGTGGATTTGGGTCTCATTGTTGGGTTTTTGTGTGTTCTGAGAACCTCTGCTAAAGTCAGTCTAATCTAAATAATGCAGAGAATCAGATGTGCCTGGCTCCGCCCCCAACGCCAGATGTTTTAGGACTTGTTTGATGAACGTTTCACTCCAGCTTTAATCAGGACTAGCATGTTTACTTAAGACTAACTCATTATCTTAGGACTAATATATATATGTGTGTGTGTGTGTGTGTGTGTGTGTGTGTGTGTGTGTGTGTGTGTGTGTGTAGGACCCAGTGCAGGAGTGGGGTGAGGAGGTAGAGGATGGTGTTGTGTACGGAGTGACTCTTCACCGCATATGTGATCCGACGGATCCCACTGACCACGCCCTCTCTTCCGAGCCCCGACCCCAAGGCTGTGTGCAGTACCGCACGCTGAAGGTCCGGCGGCTGAAGGCTGCCACTCTGCAGCGCCTGGTCAGCGAGCTGGTCAAACCAGAGTGTAGTGACCCGGACTACCCCCGAATCTTCCTGTCCACCTACAGAGCCTTCACCTGCACCACCTCCCTCATACAGCTGCTCTTCCAGAGGTGAGGAGCTCGGCTTTAAAGCCACAGTTCAGAATATCTACATTTCCTGCTTTCCCAAAATTCTATAGTACACGCTTCAGCTCCTCCTTTTACACACTGTGTGTGTGTGTGTGTGTGTGTACACGTCTCTGTATAACAGGTTCCACCTGTATGAGAGTTTCCTCTCCTTCAGTATGTTGGAAGGAATGTCCTGCTGCATTGTGTGTGTATACAATAGATTAGGTTCCTGTGTTAATAATAGAGCTGAAACCTGGGTTTCTGACGTGTGTGTGTGTGTGTGTGTGTGTGTGTGTGTGTGTGTGTGTGTGTGTGTGTGTGTGTGTGTGTGTGTGTGTGTGTGTGTGTGTGTGTGTTCATGTTGTGTTTCTCCAGTGAAGACTCCATCACTGACCTGGACAGCAGTGTGTGTGTGAGAAGGTGAGTTCCAGCTCATAATAACAGCATGGCTTTTATTCCCCCGGTAGAAACTGAGTGGCCGATGCCCTCTCTCCCCTCCGGGTTCTGCTGACCATATGAGTTATGGTGAAGCTCTGCGAAGAGCTGTGTGTATAACAGTGTTATAAAACACACAGATGAGCCAAAACATTATGACATCATTTATGTACCATAATGCTAATTTCAGCAAGCCCTCCTCTGGGATTCTGTATTAGATATTCTTTATTAAGTTCTAGATTAAGCAGGAACCTTCAGAGCTTGTTCTGAATCAGGCTATCTGTAACAGACATTAGCCTGTTCTCAAGCTCTCGTCTCTCAGTGCAGAGTTCTGTTCACACCTGCACTCACAGCCTATCTAGAACCTCCAGAAAGACTAGAGTGGTGTTTACTCTGCTCATTCTCTCTCTCTCTCCCTCCCTCCCTCCCTCCCTCCCTCAGCTCTCTCCCTGTGCTGGTGCGGTTGTGGTTGGATGAGTTCTGGGAGGACTTTAGAGATGCTGCTCAGCGCTCGGCCCTTCGGCTGCTATGTGCTCACCTGCGCCACCGGCTGTGTTTCAGACGCCTCGCCCGGCAGGCTGAGACCCTGCTGCACACACTGCAGGAGGAAGGTTAGCCTCTACCTGCTATACACTCAGACCCCAGTGAGCAGGAGTGTGTCGTACAGGTGGGACACAGCTCCGGTCTGTATTCACCGCATCACCTGCAGATTTAGGGGCTGTAACTAACTAAACTGGGCAGAGCGTTAAGGAGGGGGGGGTGGAGTGCAAGCAGCCTGCTCAGGTCCAGGGCAGAAGCTGAAACCTGATTTACACACGAGTCATTTTCCTGCAAGCGGTTTATTTGGTGTGTGTTTCTGTGGGTCAGTTTTGCAGTTGTTTGCAGTTGTGTTCAGATTGTGTATCTGTGTGTGCAGACAGGCATGCGGGCAATGAGGGGTCAGAGGGCAGCAAAGCTTCTGCTGTGGACGGGTCCAGTGGGGAAGAGTGGGCGGGGTCTGACCGAGCTGAGACCGAAAGTTTACTGAGCTTCTCCACCCGGGACATCGCGGAGCAGCTCACACGACTGGATGCTGTGAGTGTCATCACACGCTTCCCTCACATCTGAACCTGCAGCTGTAGAGCCGTCTGAAGTGATGAGGAGCACTGCCCGCACTACAGGGGCTACCTGTAATTAAATCTACATAACATTAGAATAATGCTGTGTTTGTCAGGATCTGTTTGTGCGGGTGGTTCCGTTCCACTGTCTGGGCTGCGTTTGGTCCCAGAGGGATAAGAAGGAGAACCGGAGTTTGGCTCCGACGGTCCGTGCTACCATCGCCCAGTTTAACGCTGTCACCAACTGGGTCATCACCTCACTGCTGTGTCCAAACTTCACCTCTGCACCCGGCTCTCCACAGACAGCCCGCTCACCCAAATCCCCTCGCTCGCCCACACCACCCCGTTCGCCCGGACCACCCCGCTCACCCAGATTGCCCCGAATGTGCCATACAGCCCGATGCCCACTCACCAGCCCGGCTCGGCGGGCACGCATCATTGAGAAGTGGATCTCCGTAGCTCAGGTACGTGAAGAACCCACGTACCCAGGCTCCGCCCACTAATGTGGATACTCTTGTGGCTGTAGCTCCACCTCCATTTATATTACAATAAAATAAGTGTGTGTGTCTGTGTGTCTGTGTGTGTGTGTGTGTGTGTATGTGTGTATAAACAGGAGTGCCATCAGCTGAGGAACTTCTCCTCCCTCAGGGCGATCCTCTCCGCTCTGCAGTCTAACTCCGTGTACCGCCTTAAAAAGACCTGGGCGGTGGTCAGCAGGTAATGGTAGTGGCTCCTCACCTTTTAGCCCCTCCCTCTTTTGTTTGGGGGCTCATTAAAATTCTGTTCAGCCTACAGAAGCTTAACACCACCCACTTGGTGTAATGCAGTTTAGCTCCACCCATTCAGCATACATCAGCCAATCTGAGTGAAGCTCATTTGCATGTTTCAGTCTTATAGACACAGTAACTGAAACAGTCTGGTTTGTTATGGGTTGTTTGGTTTCTAACTGGTTTCTAACTGGTTTAATTGCAGAGACAGTGTGGCTGCCTTTGAGCAGCTGTGTGAGAACTTCCCAGATGAAAACTGCGTCCTGACCACCAGAGAGATTCTGGAGGTGTGTGTGTGTGTGTGTGTGTGTGTGTGTGTGTGTGTGTGTGTGTGTGTGTGTGTGTGTGTGGTTTTCCGTTGAGCACACTGATAGCAGTGTTTGAACATTGATAGTTGTGTTCCTGTAGCAGCGACACGAGGCTGAAACCACCCGTCTGAACCCTACAGCTCTGCACTTCAGAGCGACTCCTCAGCGAAACCGTACTCCATCATAAAGCTCCAGAGTCCAGTTCCACAGGGAGAAAAGAGCAAATATCAGTTTATTGTTCAAGAATCTGAAGTTGGAAAAGAGAAAAATCTTAGATGCTTAATCATCAGAAATCAAGTCCAGTGTGAAGAAGCCAAGGTGGGGGCGGAGCAGCAGTCGGAGGGGGCGGGGGCGGAGCAGCAGTAAGTGTGAGTTTGACGTTGGCTGTAATGAGTGGGGAGAGAAGTCACACTGCTGGGCCCTGTGGGTGGGTCCGTGTGGGCATGGCCCTGTGGTCCCGTTTCAGAAAGTTCCAGGTAGGCGCAGTGTTCTGTATCAGCGGGAGAGTGAAGAGTAAACAGCAGCTCCGTTAAATAACACCCCCCCCCCCCCGGATCTGAACTCTGACTGACTCAGTATTCATTACAGGACTGTAACCAGACGGCTGACGGACCCTCCTCCTCTGCCCCCACATCCCCCAAACTGAGCTCCAAACACACGGTGAGACACACACACTACAGACACATTTACAGCTCAGACAATAAATCTATAAAAAAAAAAATGACTATTCATAAACAAAATACTACTAATATACACTACATTGCACACATTGCTGACACAGATGTGTCAGAATAGGACTCTCTGGAGCAGTTCAACATCATGACCCTGTCAGCACCATGCTGCCTAATGCCAGGCGTGGGCTAGAGGGGTATAAAGCCCCCCAGCATTGAGCTGTGGAGCAGTGGAGGAGCTGTGTAAAAGGTAACTGGTCCCACTCTGAAGCTCCTGGTTTAAACTGGGGAGAGAATCACCAGCAGTGAAGCTTTGGGAACATGTGGAACTGGTCTGAATCAGAGGTTCCTCTTTTGACTTCAGCGCCGGACTCGTCATGGAAATACTGACGACCCCTGTGACTGAAAGGGGAAGTGTGTGTGTGTGTGTGTGTGTGCGCAGGTGCGCACTTATCTGTACAATATGATGTTTGAGATTTATTGTGTGTGTGTGTGTGTGTGTGTGTGTGTGTGTGTGTGTGTGTGTGTGTGTGTGTGTGTGTGTGTGTGTGTGTGTGTGTGTGTAGAGCTGCAGTAGTGGGGAGGTGCCGTACCTGGGCACATACCTGACTGTGTTGACCATGCTGGACACTGCACTGCCCGACACTGTGGAGGTCAGACACTTCAGTCATCATTAAGGCAGACCTCGCCTCAGAGTCCTTTACTTATCATAAATACCCTCTACACCTGTCCTTATATATATATATTTCTCGCTCTCTCTCACTCTCTCTCTCTCTCTCTCTCTCTCTCTCGCTCGCTCTTAGGGAGGCCTGATCAACATTGAGAAGCGGAGGAGAGTGAGTAGAACTGCAGTAACTTTACTGTATTTCTCTCTCTTTATTGTAAATTGCATATAAAGTTATAGTCTAAAGTTAAAGTCTCTCTCTCTCTCTCTCTCTCTCTCTCTCTCTCTCTCTCTCTCTCTCTCTCTCTCTCAGGAGTTTGAGATTTTGGCTCAGGTTCGAGTGCTGCAGGCGTCCTGCTCTTTGTACTCTTTCCCTGCTCACCCTGCCGTCTGCTCCTGGCTCAGCGGCTGCACTCCCCTCTCCGACCAGCAGAGGTCAGACTGCCCACTAATGCCACCAGATCAGCCTTCAGCTGTCAATCACAGATATGGCTAATTTACATCTAGCTTAGATTAACTGTGCGTGTGTGTTCGTGCGTGTGTGTATAGTTATGATTTGTCCAGAGAGCTGGAGCCTCCGGTGGATCCGTGCCCAAATTCGCCCAGCTTCTGGAGCCAGCGCCTCATTGCCAAGAAGATCACCTCGTACGTCTGCTCACCAATTTTTTAGTTGTTTAGCTCCGCCCTTTCAGCCTACAGCAGATCTTATGTTGACAAAATGGGAAAGCCAGTCAGAACAGTGCTCATTTCCATTTATCAGTATTACAGACTCAACACAAGCTGTGTGTGTGTGTGTGTGTGTGTGTGTGTGTGTGTGTGTAGGTTCCTAAGCAGTAGTGAGAAGCCTAATGCAGATCAGATCAGTGTATCGTCTTCAAGCTCCAGCGGCTCAGAGATGGATGACCTGTCTCCCCTCCGACCCAAACCTCAGGTGTGTGTGTGTGTGTGTGTGTGTGTGTGTGTGTGTGTGTCCCGCGCAGGTGACCTTGCAGTGCAGTCGGCTGTTGTGGAGGGTGTAAACACTGACTCAGCCTCAGGAGACCATGTTAACACAGAGACACGCACACACATCTGACTTTACAAACCATTAACATCCAGCTCTGTTCCACTGGTGCATCACAAACACACTTCAGCTCTTTTAGACAAAATGTTCAACAAAATATGCATCAGCTGCATAATTACTGAGAAACTCCACACTGTGCTCCACCCTGCAGCACGGATCCCTCCACCTGTTTAATCATTTCGGAGCCCAACTCTTCTCACACGACTGTTCTACCAGTTCTGTCTGTCTGTGTGTGTGTGTGTGTGTGTGTGTGTGTGTGTGTGTGTGTGTGTGTGTGGGTTGTAACACATTCGGTTCTCTCTTGCAGTCTGGATCCTTAAACAACATTTCAGAAGACCTCACTGTCTCCTCCTCCCAGCAGGACCTCTGCTCCGATGATGTTTCTCCCTCTTCCTCCTCCTCCTGCTCTGCCCTCTCCCACCCTGCCTTTAATAAGCAGGTGGGCGACTCCTGCATCATCAGGGTTAGCATGGAGATGGACCACGGAAACATCTACAAGAGCATCCTGGTGTGTACAGTTTAGGAACCCACTATGATCTCTGTACAGTGGAGGTGAATGGAAGCAGGCGTCGTCGCCATGACAACAACACAGATACAGCCCATAATTGATCTCCTATCCAAACCCACCAGTGCAGCTACACGAGTCTTCTGAGTTTTATATGGGATGATGATGATGATGATGATGATGAAGGTGAAATAGTGAATAGAGAATCTGAACTAATACAGTTCTCTTTAGGGACTACTTTCTGTAGCTGCACTACACCCTGCAGCATGTATCCCTCCACCATTTTAATGATCTGATTTTAAAAGCAGGTTCTAGAGCCGAACTCTTCTCAGAACTCTGGTAGAACCGTGTCTCAGGCATCAGGCAGCGTCTTCATCACCATTAGGTGAAGAACTTTCTGTGAGGAGCTTTTAGTAGAGCTTCAGACGTCTGCTTCCCTTCTCCTCCACTGTAGAACCACAGCTCTGACTGGGGGAGCTTATCTAGAACCTCCACTGTAGAACAGATGCAGGGTGTGAAACCGGCCTCATAGGTTCTTGTTCCTCTGTCAGATCACCAGTCAGGATAAGACGAGTCAGGTGGTGCAGAGAGCTCTCTCCAAACACCACCTGGACAACCTGAGCCCTGATGACTTCAGCCTCGTACAGATGCTGCCTCATGACCGAGGTAAACACACCTGCACAACGAGTAGTGATGCTCCAGCATCACCTAGTGGTTCAGTATAGTATTTTCCTACCTCTGCATTTAGATTAAGCTTAGTGATTATTAATGTTCTATAATATTAATAATAAAATCCATGATATGATAATATAATATCCATATCACAGCTTTTCTAAGATACCTAACAATCCATGGCCAATTTGTCTCTGACATCATGGCATCAGTCTGATATTCAGATATGAAGAATATAAAGAACAAGTGTTTCTAATAAAGTGCCCAATGCACTACGTGTCCAAATATTTGTGGACACCATTTCTAATTAATGCATTCAGCTACTTTAAGTTGCACCGATTGCTGACTCAGATGTGCAAATGCACACACATCTGTCTAGCCCCTGTAGAGAAGCACTGCCAATAGAATGGCTCTTGTCACTAAATGCAATCAAATCCTCACAGCAATGTTCCTCCAGAATCTAGTAGAAAGTCTTCTTCTCTGGACAGTAGAGACAGTTACTCCAACAGAAGCAGGATCAGCTCTTTAATACCCTTGATTTCAGAAGAAACCATGAAAGAGCAATGTCCCAATACTTTTGTCCAGATAGTATCTTCTCTCTCTCAATCAGAGCTTCTGCTGCCGGACAAGGCGAACGTGTTCTACGCCATGTGTTCCTCAGTGGGTTACGACTTCGTGCTCCGTCAGCGCTGGAAGAGCCACAGCAAAGCACCGACGTCCTGCTCCAGCCCTGCCGCCGTGCCTCGAAGTCGCCATGCAAAATGATAGCACCACCTCTGGTGAGGTGGACTCACTGCAGCACTTTAGAACACTGGCCCTGCAAACTATTAGAACAATCACTGCATGTTACTGAGTAACAGTGCCACCTCTGGCTTGGATGACTGATGGACTTGCAGCTGAGAACAGCGTGTGCGTTTGGGCAGGACTTCTAAAAGCTTTTTTAAAATTCACTAAGTTAAGCCACAGCGCCACCTGTGGTGTGGAGGACTGTCCTCTCCTGGACTAAACTATAAGCTAATACACTCCGTTTTGAACTGCACTCCCTCTGAAGTCCACGTGGACGCTGCAGAGATGATCAGACTTCTGTTAAGAGTCTTTAAGTACGACTGAAGCTTTAAGCTAACGTCTCTGACGGTCAGTGTGGAGCCCCTGCTCTCTAATGCAGTTGCCTGAAGGATGCAAATGAAACCCTCGCCAAGTTTTATTGGCTTTAAAATCTAATCCTGTTTTAGTGATTGGAACAGTGTTGCCCTTTATAAACATTAATGTTGGTATTTATATTAATTAATATATTAATAATAATAATAATAATATTAATAATAATTCAGAGCTAATATATCCTGTGAAGGAAGGGTAGAGTAGTGTCAGCAGTGGTTTAGTGAGGGCGGCTGTGTGTCAGTGGGAGTGTGGGGATTTCTGAACTGCAGGAGTGACCGAGGTTGGTTGTGATTTCTGTGGAACCACGTGATTCATGTTCTCCTCTGTAATAAGTAGATTTCTTTAAAGCCTCCTTTCAGAAACACCCCGCAGCAGAACTGCAGTGTTTCAGTGACGGGTCTCCTGACCTGCTGCTCGTTGAACCTGTAACACACTGTGATCGTTCACACAGCCCCCCCCCTTACAGCTGTTTATTTATTAAGGTGGAATTTCAGGAGCCCCTGTTTCACAAATCCTCTCCTCTCCTGGACTGAGCTGAACCCCAGTCACCATCACCAGCTTGTGCAGTAAAGGTTCACAGGAAGTTCTTCCTCTATAAAGCTCAGAAGACTCAGTAGACATGGCGACCGGTGCCTGGTTCCAGCTCCGCTCACACGCTGAAGTTCCCCTTTAGGCCCCAAGTATTTTTTATATGCATCATTATTTTCCTTGATTTGTCAGGTGTGTGTGTGTGTGTGTGTGTGTGTGTGTGTGTGTGTGTGTGTGTGTGTCCTGTTTACACTCGCCACTTTTTAATTCAGTTTTAAATAAACAAATTGAGTCTCGGTTTCTTGTTTGGTAAAATTAGACAAGCAGTCTTTATATAAAGGCTCGGACCCTCAGATTCCTGCTGATGGACACAACGCCCCCTGCTGGGCATGGAGGTAAAGTACATGTGAGTTCAGGGTTCTCCAGTGCAGTTCAGATCCGGGACTTTCATTCAGGATTAAGTAAAGGAGTTTACAGTTCATCATTACTGCTACACCCCCTGACCCTCCATCTGTCATCTCTGCTGTTTAAAACTTTAATCAAAAAATACTGAATATAATAATAATGATGAGGAAGATGATGTGACCACTTTATTTAGCTGTTATTGTAAAGCATTAATTGATGAGAAAGAGGATATTAATTTATCTAGTCAGTAATTGGTTTGTTGTTTTGTCTGTCCTTCAGTGACCATATCCTGCTGATACAAACCGGATTCCAAAAAAGTCGGGACACTAAACAAATTGTGAATAAAAACTGAATGCAATGATGTGGAGATGGCAAATGTCAATATTTTATTTTAACATAGATGACAGATCAAAAGTTAAATCTGAGTAAATTTTAAAGGAGAAATATGTTGATTAAAAATTTCACAGTGTAAACAAATCCCAAAAAAGTTGGAACAAAGCCATTTTTACCACTGTGTGGCATCCCCCCTTCTTCTTACAACACTCAACAGACGTCTGGGGACAGAGGAGAACAGTTTCTCAAGTTTAGAAATAGGAATGCTCTCCCATTCATGTCTAATACAGGCCTCTAACTGTTCAATCGTCTTGGGCCTTCTGTGTCACACCTTCCTCTTTATGATGCGCCAAATGTTCTCTATAGGTGAAAGATCTGGACTGCAGGCTGGCCATTTCAGTACCCGGATCCTTCTCCTACGTAGCCATGATGTTGTGATTGCTGCAGAATGTGGTCTGGCATTATCCTGTTGAAAAATGCAGGGTCTTCCCTGAAAGAGATGACGTCTAGATGGGAGCAGATGTTGTTCTAGAACCTGAACATGGTTCTCTGCATTAATGGTGCCTTTCCAGACATGCAAGCTGCCCATGCCACAAGCACTCATGCAACCCCGTACCATCAGTGATGCAGGCTTCTGAACGGAGCGCTGATAACAGCTTGGGTTATCCTTGTCCTCTCTGGTCCGGATGACATGGCGTCCCAGTGTCCCATAAAGAACCTCAAATCGTGACTCATCTGACCACAGAACAGTCTTCCATTTTGCCACACTCCATTTTAAAAGACCCCTGGCCCAGGGCAAACGTCTGAGCTTGTGGAGCTTGCTTAGAAATGGCTTCCTCTTTGCACTGTAGAGTTTCAGCTGGCAACGGTGGACGGCATGGTGGATTGTGTTCACTGACAGTGATTTCTGGAAGTATTCCTGAGCCCATTCTGTTATTTCCTTGACAGTGGCATTCCTGTTTGAGGTGCAGTGACGTTTAAGGGCCCGGAGATCACGAGCATCCAGGAGAGTTTTACGGCCTTGACCCTTACGCACAGCGATTGTTCCAGATTCTCTGAATCTTCTGATGATGTTAAGCACGGTTGATGATGAGAACTTAAAGGTCTTTGCTATTTTACGCTGGGTAACACCATTCTGGTGTTGCTGCACTATCTTTCTGCGCAACAATGGTGGAATTGGTGATCCTCTTACCATCTTGGCTTCAGAGAGACACTGACACTCTGAGAAGCTCTTTTTATACCCAATCATGTTGTCAATTGACCTAATTAGTGTTAATTGGTCTTCCAGCTGTTCGTTATATGCTCAATTTCCTTTTTCCAGCCACTTATTGCTACTTGTCCCAACTTTTTTGGGATTTGTTGACGCCATGAAATTTTAAATCAACATATTTCTCCTTTAAAATGTTACATTTACTCAGATTAAACTTGATTTGTAATCTATGTTCTGTTACCAATAAAATATTGACATTTGCCATCTCCACATCATTGCATTCAGTTTTTATTTACAATTTGTTTAGTGTCCCAACTTTTTTGGAATCCGGTTTGTATTAATGAGGTATATTTACTGTGTCCACTATTCTATAATAATAATAATAATAATAATAATAGCCAGGCCTGATCCAGAGAGCAGCACTAGAGGTCCACTGTTGGGCCATCAGAAGTATCCTGGTGCTCTTCGAGCTCCTCTGCAGTTCAGTGAGAGTGTAGTGTAGAGAGCTGAGGTGTAGTTCCACTGTTCGGTCAGAAGGGGGAGGCAGTGTGTGTGTTTTACAGGAGCTTTTCCAGACTGAGCTGATCAGCGAACAGTGAAGAGCAGAACGGAGGAGCTGCAGGAGAGCCGTCTGATCTCCTCCACCTCCTCCTCCACCTCCTTCTCCATCCCTCCACTCCCACACTCCTCCCCTCCTCCTCCACGCTTCCCCCTCCCACACACCTCCCCTCCTTCACACACACCCCTCCTCCTCCACTCCTCCACATCTCCCCCCTCCTCCCACACACCTCCACCTCTCACAGTCCTCCACACCTCCACCTCTTCCCACACTCACCTCCTTCACTGCTCCATATTCTGATTGAGGTTCTGGTTCTGGTTCTGATTCAGAACCCTCTTCTCTCCCCGTCAGACTGATTCAGATCAAGAAACTGAATGAATACACTCACACACACTGACTGCCTTTCTGCTGTACATGCACTTCTAACACACACACACACACTGCTGTGCCTGTGGTGCCTGTTGAAGCTGTGTGTGTGTGTGTGTGTGTGTGTGTTTAGCTGACCCATATTCCAGCAGAGTGTTATGTAACAGTGTAGCGCTGCTGCAGCTCTGCAGCCCAGAACTCCAACACTGCACAGACACACAGACAGACAGACACACAGACAGACAGACACACAGAGAGACAGACACACAGACAGACAGACACACAGACAGACAGACACACAGAGAGACAGACACACAGACAGACAGACACACAGAGAGACAGACACACAGACAGACAGACACACAGACAGACAGACACACAGAGAGACAGACACACAGAGAGACAGACACACAGAGAGTTAGACACACAGAGTCAGACACACAGAGAGACAGACACACAGAGAGTTAGACACACAGAGTCAGACACACAGAGAGACAGACACACAGAGAGTCAGACACACAGAGAGACAGACACACAGTCAGACACACAGAGAGACAGACACAGAGAGAGACAGACACAGAGAGACAGACACATAGAGAGTCAGACACACAGAGAGACAGACACAGAGAGTCAGACACACAGAGAGACAGACACAGAGAGTCAGACACACAGAGAGACAGACACACAGAGAGTCAGACACACAGAGAGACAGACACACAGTCAGACACAGAGAGACAGACACACAGAGAGACAGACACACAGAGAGTCAGACACACAGACAGCCAGACACACAGAGAGACAGACACAGAGAGTCAGACACAGACACACAGAGAGACAGACACACAGAGTCAGACACACAGAGTCAGAGAGAGATACAGACACACAGAGAGACAGACACAAAGATTCAGAGAGAGAGACAGAGAGTCAGACAAAGAGAGTCAGAGAGAGAGACAGACACACAGAGAGACAGACACAAAGAGAGTCAGAGAGAGACAGAGAGTCAGACAAAGAGAGTCAGAGAGAGAGACAGACACACAGAGAGTCAGACAGACAGAGTCAGACACACAGAGAGTCAGAGAGAGAGACAGAGTCAGACACAAAGAGAGTCAGAGAGAGAGACAGACACACAGAGACAGACACAAAGAGAGTCAGAGAGAGAGACAGAGAGTCAGACAAAGAGAGTCAGAGAGAGAGACAGACACACAGAGAGTCAGACACACACACAGAGAGTCAGACAAAGAGTCAGACACACAGAGTCAGACACACAGAGAGTCAGACACACAGAGAGTCAGACACTACACACACACACAGAGAGTCAGACACACACACAGAGTCAGACAAAGAGTCAGACACACAGAGTCAGACACACAGAGAGTCAGACACTACACACACACACACACAGAGTCAGACACACAGAGTCAGACACACAGAGAGTCAGACACTACACACACACACACACAGAGAGTCAGACACACAGAGAGTCAGACACTACACACACTACACACACACAGAGAGTCAGACACACAGAGAGTCAGACACTACACACACACACACACAGAGAGTCAGACACACAGAGAGTCAGACACTACACACACACACACAGAGAGTCAGACACACAGAGAGTCAGACACTACACACACACACACTCTCTCTCTGACCTACTTTCCTCCTGACCTGCTTTCCAAAGGTTCCACAAACTGAGCGAGTGTGTGGGGTAGAGGGATGAGGGGCACAAGTGGACGAGTGGACGAGTGAGGGAGTGAGGGAGTGAGGGAGTAAGGGAGTGAGAGAATGAGAGAGTGCGAGAATGAGTGAAAGAGTGCGAGAATGAGTGAGCGAGTGAGGGAGTAAGGGAGTGAGCGAGTGAGCGAGTGAGTGAGTGAGTGAGTGAGAGAGTGAGGGAGTGAGAGAATGAGTGAGAGAGTGAGTGAGAGAGTGAGGGAGTGAGAGAATGAGTGAGAGAGTGAGGGAGTGAGAGAATGAGAGAGTGAGGGAGTGCGAGAATGAGTGAGGGAGTGAGGGAGTGCGAGAATGAGTGAGAGAGTGAGTGAGAGAGTGAGTGAGAGAGTGAGTGAGTGAGAGAATGAGGGAGTGATTGAGGGAGGGAGTGCAGCACTGTGGTTGTGGCCAAATGTCACCTTGCTTTTGTTCTCCTGCTGCCGTGGCAACAGCTTCCACTGCTTCATCTGGGGAGTGTGTGACAGCATCACAGTGTGTGTGTGTGTGTGTGTGTGTGTGTGTGTGTGTGTGTGTGTGTGTGTGTGTGAGAGAGAGAGATATTTGCTGTTCCATTTGACTTCCAGGCCTGTGAGAAGCAAACAGGTCAGAACAGTAAGAGAACAGAGGTGAAGGGGGACGTCCACCTGATGTCTAAATCCGCTGTAGATCAGAGTGTGTGTGAGTGTGTGTCTGGGGGGGGGGGGGGGGGGGGTGTTGGGGTGGTGGATGTTGGGGTTCGGTGTGAAGTCTGATTTCTTTACAGTGATGGTAAATGGATCCAGGCGTCGGTCGCCATGACTACAACACACAAGGTCAGACTGTGCGACTGAAATGCTTGTATCTCATGTGCGTCACCATGACAACTTTCTGATAACACAGCGCCGCTCGAAAGTACTTGGACGGCCTATAGCTTGAACACTTGGTCCCCTTGGTGACCTTGAGTCAGACGCTGATTAATCGAGATCAGTTTGATCTGATTGACATTTTTTAATCATTTGTTTTGTGTTTGTTTTCATCTGTTTTTTTATTGATCCTTTATTTCTTCTTGTTTTCAGTCAGACACGGTCAGACCCCCGCAGGTAAGCAGAGCACACTGCCCCCTGCTGAGCACGTGCAGAACGCAGGACTCATCAGACCATCTCTTCCATCACTTCAACGTCCAGTTCTGACACGCGTGTCCATTGTAGGAGACGGTGGACAGGGGTCAGCATGGGCACTCTGACTGGTCTGCAGTTACGCAGCCATATACACAGCAGGGGGCGCTGCACGTTCCTCCTGCTATAACCATCTCTGTTCTGGTTCTGCGCAGACGGGACAAATAGGAATGATGAACCCTGGGCATCTCGGGTTGGTGGTCTGTCCCTCCTCAGGTCTTCGCCACTGCTGAGTCCACCCGCAGGCCACCCGCAGGCCGCGGAGCCACTATGGAGTCGTCCTGATGGTCCAGCATTCTGGACGATCTGTCCCTCATCAAAGTGTCTCAGGTCTTCGACACGTCGACTTCAAGAACCGACTGTTCTTTTACCATCAGGGAACCACCGTCTATTACAGTCATCTGACGGTGGTCTTAATGTTTTGGATGGTGTGTGTGAGTAACTCTAGTAGGTTAAAGTCAGCGGTGGGGTTTATTTTAGGAGGAGAGACTCAAATATGAACTGTGGGGCCTCTCCTCAGAGTGTGTGTGTGTGTGTGTGGCCTGTCCCAGGAGTTTGTGTCTGGGGCTTTGACAAGTGTTCTGTAACTAGGCCACAGTTACGTCATGGCAGAAGATTCCGGAGCACTGAACACACTCAACTCACATTACACACACACACACAGAGAGAGAGAGAGAGAGTGTGCTTGTGAAAGTGTGAGCCTCTCCTCAACCGTTAGAACCTTGCAGGCTGTTCTGCGTTCTGGAGGAAGGGGCAGCGTGTTCTAGAACGTTCTGAAGGTAAACGGGTTCCAGCATGAATGCGTTAGGTTGTCTTCTTGTGTTCCCTTAGCAACAGTTTCCCCACCAATCAGATATTTCTCCAGATCTCCACTGAAGACTTCCCTCTGTTTGTGTTCCATCATGGTGTGTGTGTGAAGTTCCAGAATTCAGTCCTGTATTATCTGACTCTCCTCTTGGTGGCGTAATAGAGCTAGCCAGGCTACAGCTTCCAAACATGGTGAAGGTAGTTTCACACACAGCTACTGTAACTAAGACCCCCAAAGTAAAGCACACAATTATAGACCTACGCCCCCCCCCCCAGGTTGTGTGTGTGTGAGGAGGTTTTACTGCAAAGTGAGACACCCAAGAAGTTTAATTCAACAAAACTGTATTTTTATTTTTTTTATTTTATTCTTTTAACTCTTCTGAACATCACCTTCACTCTGAGTGCTGTGACGGACCACCGCCTTCACCCCTGCAGCACTTTTCTTTTTGATTCTTAAAACTTGAGCAAACACCACACTGGTACGTCAGTACATCAGTGGAATATGGGACAAACGTCTACGACTACACAACCATCACATTCAGGTGAACAGAGAAATGGAGACAAAGACAGATAGAGATATATCATATATAATAAAAAGGAAATACAAAATAAAATACAATAATAATAATCATCATCAACATCATCATCATCATCATCATCATTGAATGCCAAAATAAACTTGATAAAAACTTTTTACTCAAAAGAGAACATTTCTTTACATCTGTACACAGTGTCCAGTGGCAGGCACCTGTTAGGAACACTCAGTGCAGGAGCAGCACGGCGCTCCTCCAGGAGATAAAACACAGGGGTCAACAGGGCGGCGGGTGGATGCTGGTTTATCTTCCTGTCCGGGTTCGTAGTTCCTCTGTAGTGATTCGAGGAGCTCGCCGGGGGAGTCTGACCTAAGCTACGATGCACAATCTGACCAGAAACAGACGTTCGTCAGACTCTCCCAACACCGGTTGTCTGAATGAGGTAGTGCATGGAACATCGATGGAACCGCGACGGGGAACAGCGGTCTCGGTGCACGGCGCTGGTTTTCTCGGAGGAGACCGCCGTGAAGGTGATCGCCGTCTCGGCAGATGATGAAGGTGCTTTACAGGTTGGTCACAGTGACCTTCACGGCAGGTCAGTCAGTCTTCTCTTCCTTAGTGCTTTTCTGTTACGCAACAGTGACGAGACGGAGACGGGTACGCTGACTCGGAGCCCACTGGCGTCCCCACCCCACCTTGTTTTTATGGTTTTCAGTTTTTTTCATTAAAAATATATTTAAATATGATATGTTAATTATATCACAGTATTTTACAATCCGAATGCTGGAGGACTGTGGGGCTGAAAGGACCTTGGGGGACAGCGGGACTCTAGTGTCTTTGGTTCCTGAAGTGAACTACGGGAGAGCTTTAGAGGGGTCGCACCTGTCGGGACAGGTACTTTTAGAAGTTCTTTCCCCTTTTCCTTCACGCTCCATTTAAGTGGTCAATAAGTGCTTGAGTGAGGACAGTAAATTAGGAACAGGAGTCAGGAGTTTGATCCTCCGTTAGTGTGAGAGCAGTAACGTACTTTCATGCATTAGTGTAACGGTGTGGTTCTAGTGTTTACTACGCGACGGACAGGTACAGGTATGGATTGACCGAGAAGTGTAAGTCAGTTCCTCTTAGTCACGCCTCTTGTTTCTGCTGCCTCGTCCTCCTGACCCCTTTTTTCCGCCTTCCTTTCTGCCTCCTGGGCTCGGTCTGGATGGGGACTGCTGTGGGCTCAGTTCATCGGCTTCCTCGAGCTCTTCCTCTTTGCCTTGGTGCTGGTTGACCTGTGCGACAGCCAGGTAGGGGTGTTGAGGCAGCGTTGAACTAGGTGAGGCGGCACAGCCGGTTACGTCCTGGGGACCACCGCTGGACAGTGCCCTGTATTTCAGCCTCAGCTTGTGGGGCAGCGCTGTAGTTTTCACTTCCGCCTGGCTGTCGCCGTTTTGGCAAGCGCCACTGACACCCATGGTTGGCGAGCAGGCGGACGGATGGCCAGCACTGTAGCCACCAGTTTCTGAGGAAGAGGATGAAGGGGATTCATCGTCGGTGGAGGCCTCCTTGTCAGAGCTGCGAGGGTCTCCGTCGCTCGAGGAGGTGTCCTTGTGTGAGGAGGAGTGCTCTTGATAGAAACCCTCAGCTCTGGGATCACCTTCGTAGGTCAGCACAGGTGGTTCTTCATCCATGGGGCTGAGGTAGGGCATCTGGTGCTGGTACGAGGGAGCTTTGCCAGCCTCACTGAGCAAATCCGGCGCAAAGGAGTCATTAGGAGGATCTTGTGCCTGACCGTGTGGCTCTTCCAGGGGGGTGAACCGCTGCACTTCCTCGAAATCCAGCTTGCCTTTAGCGTATTCGTAACTTGGTGAATCCAAAGACCGCCTTGCTAGCTGCTGAGCAACCTCTGAGAGGGTCTCTAAACCATCTGCTCGAACAGGCAGACGGCCTCCTGCTTGGGGAGCATGAGCGACTTGCCCATTTTGCTGTGACGGCAATGCCAGGTGCTGCTCCGCACCCTCGACCCTCTGGCTCTCGACAGGGTAGGAATTGCTGCTGGAGCGGTACAGGATGACGCTCCGCTGCGCTGTGGCAGGCTGATTAGCAGGGCTGGTCACAGATTCCTGGTGGTCCTCTCCTTGCGGATGACGGGTCTGCAGCTGGCCGAGACCCTGATGACCACCAAACATGCCACTGAGAACACTCGTCTCAAGTCTGCTAATGTCCATACCGGAACTTTCCCGCTTGATATCGTACGCCATTGGCTCAGGGCTGTCCCGAGAGGATCCGTCGGACATGTCAGACAGCGATCCACGAGGGGAATACTTGGGTAACGGTGTGTGCCGTTCACCCAGAGTAGACTGCTCTGCCTCGGAGGAGTCAGAGTTCATCATGACCTGCGAGGCACTGGAGTATCCGCTGCTTGAGAAATAGGGGTTTCCAGGTTTCCCCCCAGATGTACCGTCGCCTCCAGCCGCCTCGGCCCCACTGCTGATCTGCTGGGTCTTCTCCATGTAGGAGGCTGTGCTGATGAGCCCGAACCTGAGCTTCAGCTGCAGAAGCTCTGTCTTCAGGCGAATGTTCTCCTCGTTCAGTGCGATCACCCTGTTCTCCAGCACCATGTCGTTGAGTCTACGTTTCTCCCGAGACCGCTTGGCAGCCTCGTTGTTCTTGCGCCGTTTTTCCCAGTAGGACGCATCCTTCTTTTCTTCCGAGATGAACTCCCGCTTTCGGCGGCAGTTGGTGCTGGGCTTGGGTTTGATGAGCCGGCCTTGCCGAGAAGAGTTGCTGATCTGAGGTGATGATAAATCCTCGTTGTAGCTTGAATACGTGTCTAATGTTTCCAGGTTGTCGTTGGCATTTTGGACAGACTGGCTCTGACTTTCCATTGTGATCTTGCAGACTGGGACTCGGCGGACATTGAAAACAGAACCTCTGAAATTAGTGGAAGATCGATGTGCTTGGGCTTCCTGTTTCGGTGTTCCTCCAGGGAGGAGCCTCACTGGTTTTGCTGGTTCTTGGCCTTCTCGTTCAGACTGCTCCTCAAAACCTTCAAGTGTCCAAATTGGCTAGAAATATAAGGAAGAGGTGGAACTCCACAAAAACGTCCCTCATTGGACAAGTCTTGGTAAATGTTTCAAAGTAGTCCAGGAACAGGAAGATGGGTGATGGCGGTGGTGTTCAGGTCGGTCCGGTGATGGGCCCGGTTACGCTCTGCTGCCGGGTGAACCTGTGTGAAGAACAAAAAACAAAGATTCATTTGATGCAAGCTGGACCTCAAAGCCACAGCAGAGGCACACACCAGCTCATTTCCCTGCAGAACCCTAAAGGTTCTCAGACTCTGAGAAGCGTCTTTACATTAGTGACTTGGGTATAAACGCCTGATGCCCACAGACTGTAGCGCTGCCAGAAAGGGAGATCTTTTACAGCACCATCGAGCGCGCAGCAAAGTTCTTGCCTTTACCTGTGATCTGGGTGGAGTTCTTTTAGTGGAATATGGTCCAGTGCCTCTGCAGGAACGGACTCTTCTTAAAGAACCAAACTCATTCTGTGAGTCGTGATCCTAACGAGCTTCTGTAATATAGATGGAGCCTTGTCCAACTTAGTCCCAGAGGACAGAGTCGGAGGCTTGGTGTTCGTCTCTCGCTATCCGAGGAGCTTTCGAGAAATGTGGGTCAGGAGAGTGACGGAGTGTGGCGCGTAACAGCTCTGCAGTAAAGCTGCTTATTGTGTAAGACACTGCACTGTCACATAACCACACAGCGCTGTCAGCCAGCCAGGACTGCAGAGCCAGCGCCATAGACAGCCGCCAGGGACTGGGACACACCGCCTCGAGTACCTCAAGTACCTCCACTGCTGGCAAATAGGCCTTTTCAGCAGAGCCACTGCCCTGTTGTTTCTACGTCCAAAGTGGAGCTGGATGTGCCCAGACCCACCACCTCACACCTGACCGTTTCCTCAGGACTACGGTCGCCTACATACTGCCTATATACAGCTTACATATCGCCTATATATACTGCATATACGTTAGAAACAGTGGTCTATGAGAAGTGTTTAGACTGATTCTTAAATATGATCCTTAGACTCATTTACATATCCATTCAGCCTACAGCAGTTTAACCCCGCCCATTCTGATCCAGTTTCAGATTTTAAATATTTGAGTCATTGTGAGTCGTTTTTGTCCTCTGAAGCGAATTTATGAATAAACAGTCAATAATTAATAAGTTTTTAATAAGTGAAATCGTTCAGATTAGATCTGCCCTCTGGGCAAAAGGGTTCTTTTGACTATAGAACCACAACAATTCTAAGAACCTAAGGTGTAACGGTTCTCTATGATAGGAAACTGATAGTACCCCTTTAGAACGGGTTCTTTAGTACAAGATGTTTAATAAAGACATCTGGAGACACCGCTGCGGAACCCGCTTAGAAAGGTTCATTAAAGAAGCATACACATGAGGGTCCTACTGAAGAACCA
>NC_132884.1:208995-258995 GCF_030463535.1 Salminus brasiliensis
TGCGCCCGGCCCAGAGAAAAAAAACAGCTAACGTCAGCACGGCGCCGATTATCCACGCATCACATGGTTCCTCACTCTAGAACCTGCACGTACATCACACTCAGTACTGCACTGTTCCTTAACCTTCACAGGTTCTAAACCGGGTTAAATTTGGACAAAATAAATTCAAATAACAAAACCAACAGGTCAAAGTTCTCCACACTCCTCATGATAAGAACCATGAAAAAACAGGGGTTCTTTTGGGAACCATAAATGGCTTCTGCACCTTTAAAAAAAACCTTTTAGTAAAACAGTGGTTCTATATAGAAAAGAACTCTCCTTAAAGAACCATTTTCAGAGCCCTGATGTTCTTTAACGGTTCTTTAGTAAAATCAAAGGCCAACTCAAAGAACTAGAATACATATGTGGTTCTTCACCTGGTTAAATGGTTCTTCATATACAAGGAACCTTTATATGAGTCTTTTATAAAAAAATGGTTCTATAAAAGGGTTCCACTATTTCAGTACACCCTGGAGACACCACACAGCATGCTGAGTGTGTGAGAGGAGTGTATGAGAGTGTGTGTGAGTGTGTATGAGTGTGTGTGTGTGTATGAGAGTGTGTGTGAGTGCGTGTATAAGAGTGTGTGAGTGTGTGTATAAGAGTGTGAGAGTGTATGAAAGTGTGTGTATAAGAGTGTGAGAGAGTGTGTATAAGAGTGTGTGAGTGTGTATGAGTGTGTATGAGAGTGTGTGAGTGTATGAGAGTGTGTGAGTGTGTGAGAGTGTGTGTGTGTATAAGAGTGTGTGAGTGTGTATGAGAGTGTGTGAGTGTGTATGAGAGTGTATGAGAGTGTGTGAGAGTGTATGAGTGTGTATAAGGAGTTGTGTGTGTATGAGAGTGTATACGAGTGTGTATGAGTGTGTGTGTGAGTGTATGTGTGTATGAGAGTGTATACGAGTGTGTATGAGTGTGTGTGTGAGTGTATGTGTGTATGAGAGTGTATACGAGTGTAGCAAGTGTATGAGTGTGTGAGTGTGTAGAGTGTATAAGAGTGTGAGTGTGTATGAGTGTGTGTGTATAAGAGTGTGTGTATGAGTGTGTGTGTGTGAGAGTGTATAAGAGTGTGTGTGTATGAGAGTGTGTGTGTGTGGTATGAGTGTGTGTGTGTGTGAGAGTGTATAAGAGTGTGTGTGTATGAGTGTGTGTGGTGTGTGAGAGTGTATGAGTGTGTGTGTATGAGAGTGTGTGTGTGTGTGAGAGTGTGTGTGAGAGTGTATAAGAGTGTGTGGTGTGTGTGTGAGAGTGTGTGTGTGTGTATGAGGTGTGTGTGTGTGTGAGAGTGTATAAGAGTGTGTGTGTATGAGAGTGTGTGTGTGTGTGAGAGTGTATAAGAGTGTGTGGTATGAGAGTGTGTGTGTGTGAGAGTGTGTGTGAGAGTGTATAAGAGTGTGTGTGTGTGAGAGTGTGGTGTGTGTTGAGAGTGTATAAGAGTGTGTGTGTATGAGTGTATGAGAGTGTGTGTGTGGTGTGAGAGTGTATAAGAGTGTGAGTGTATGAGAGTGTGTGTGTGTGTGAGAGTGTATAAGAGTGTGAGTGTATGAGAGTGTGTGTGTGTGTGAGAGTGTATAAGAGTGTGTGTGGTGTGTGAGAGTGTGTGTGAGTGTGTGTATAAGAGTGTGTGTGTGTGTGAGAGTGTGTGTGAGAGTGTATAAGAGTGTGTGTGTGTCTGAACGTTAACTGACCTGAACATCAGAGCAGCAGTTCTATCTGTTTAGTGAAGAAGAAACAGGAAAAAAACTGGGTCTAAAATCTGCAGAAAATGTTTGTTTGCTTATTGTTTACTTGTTTACACAAACATCTGAGGGGGTCAGACAGTGTCCAGATCAGCAGCTTCACAGGAGGAGGAGAAAAACCTCTGTGTAAAAGACTTGATTGTATATTATATATAAACACTTTCATCCATCCGAGATTCTGACACATGATAAAGAACAACTGCCACAAATGGAGATACAAGGATATCAACAATCTATACACACACACACACACACACACACACACACATTAAGAACACGTGGTCAGAACCAGGACTGCTTGGGTCAGCTCAGTCATTAGTTAAAAATGAACAAAATTAGATGATATAATATTATATACTGGGTTCTGGACAGGGTGCGGTGGTACCGGGTCTGGTGGCACCGGGTCTGGTGGTCCCGGGGTCTGGTGGTACAGGACACACAGGCTGTTTGGTGAGTCATGCAGAGTCTGTGTAAGAGATGCTCTACAGCTTATACTGTGGCCAGGTGTGTGTTGGGGGGGGGGCAGTGAGAATGAGGGACCTCTGTCTCATGGAGCCCATTCATGTGTTGTGTAGTGAGTGCACGTGCGGGTGTTTATAGCATGTTTATAACACAGAGACCCGTCCAGCCTTCCATACACCAACTCACCACCGCTCTCGTGCACGGCTGCGCGGTTCCGCGGGGGTGGTGCAGGTGGTGCAGGTGGAGCTGTAGCCGGGCCGCGGGTGGGAGTCCTCGCTGCCCTCAGACTGAACGGCATTGTCTGGCAAACACGTGGACTGGAAAACAGCTCGGGCTCGGTTCGTGAAATTCTGCTCGCGAATGTACTGCAATCCCGACTGCAGGGAATCAGACCCCCCCTAAACCCCCCCGCTCTCCCACCCCTCCACAACTGCCCCCCAAACGCAGCGGCGGGGTAGAAAAGCTGCCTCCGTGACATTGAACATGAACAATGCAGCTATCAGACGGAGAGCGCGGTGCTGTCTTCCCACCTGTTTTCAGACAAAGTCCCGCCTCCCGCGATAGCCGATTGGCGGATAACTGCTAAGTATCCAATCGTAGCGCAGTCCAGGCGCACTCTCGGCCAATCGCAGCGCCTCTTAGGCGGGGCAATGTCGGAATACGGGCGGGAAAGAAAACAAACGCAGGCACGAATATTTACGAATAGCTTAGCCTGCACGAGCCTAATATCCGCGCTAACGTTTCACTTTTCAAAGCGTTTTAAACCCCCGTAACCACCTTATACACCCTATAAACCTATAAACCCTATAAACCTTATAAACCCTATAAACCGTATAAAACCCTCCACGTCACAGGAACCTCCGAAAACTACCAACTCTGTCAGCTCGAGCCGAAACGCAGCGCGCGGCGGTTAGTCGTTAGCTGCCCTCGCGCGTCACCGCTAATGGCGATCACACGCAGCCGCGCGCTCATAATGCGGGTCAGAGGAGCCGAGAGAGGAGCCGAGAGGAGCTGAGAGGAGGAGAGAGGAGAGAGGAGCTGAGAGGAGGAGAGAGGAGCTGAGAGGAGAGAGGGAGCACTCACCGGGCTGAAGGCGTGTGTGCGTGGCTGAGAAGGAGGGATCCGATTTGGGCTGAAATACGAGCTTTTTGTTCTCCCTCTCCCTCTTGTTCTCGCTCCGCTGATCCAGGTGTTTGGGGTTCCAGAGATTCTGCTCGGAATTCGGGACCAACTTTAACCCGGTCCGGAGTCTCCTCTGAGGACTGTGCTGCTATGTGCTGAGAATCCTCCCTGCTCGTGTCCTCATGTCGGATGCCTTGCTCCAGTTTCCCTCTCTCTCTCTCCCTCTCTCTCTCTCTCTCTCTCCCTCTCTCTCTCTCCTCTCTCTTCTCTCTCGTCTCTCCTCTCTCTCTCTTCCCTCTCATCTCTCTCTCTCTCTCTCTCCCCTCTCTCTCTCTCTCTCTCCTCTCTCGTCCCTCCTCTCTCTCTCTCTCTCTCTCTCTCTCTCACCTCTCTCTCTCTCTCTCTCCCTCTCTCTCTCTCTCTTCTCTCTCTCTCTCTCTCTCTCTCTCTCCCTCTCTCTCTCTCTCTCTCTCTCTCTCTCTCCCTCTCTCTCTCTCTCTCTCCCTCTCTCTCTCTCCTCTCTCCTCTCTCTCTTCTCTCTCTCTCTCTCCCTCTCTCTCTCCCTCTCTCTCTCTCCCTCTCTCTCTCTCTCTCTCCCCTCTCTCTCTCTCGTCTTCTCCTCTCTCTCTTCTCTCTCTCTCTCTCTTCCCTCTCTCTCTCCTCTCTCTCTCTCCTCTCCCTCTCTCTCTCTCTCTCTCCCTCACCTCTCTCTCTCTCTCTCTCTCTCTCTCCCTCTCTCTCTCCTCTCCTCTCTCTCTCTCCCTCTCTCTCTCTACCCTCTCTCGATCTCTCTCTCTCTCTCTCCCTCTCTCTCTCCCTCTATCTCTCTCTCCCTCTCTCTCTCCTCTCTCTCTCTCTCCCTCCTCTCTCTCTCTCTCTCCCTCTCTCTCTCTCTCCTCCCTCCTCTCTCTCTCTCTCCCTCCCTCTCTCTCTCTCCTCTTTCTCTCTCTCTCTCTCTATCTCTCCCTCTCTCCCTCTCTCTCTCTCTCTCTCTCTCTCCCTCTCTGTCTCTCTCTGTCTCTCTCTCTCTCTCTCTCTCTCTCTCTGTCTCTCTCTCTCTCTCTCTCTCTCTCCCTCTCTCTCTCTCTCTGTCTCTCTCTCTCTCTCTCTGTCTCTCTCTCTCTCTCACACACACACACACACACACACACACACACACACACTCACTCGCAGTCTTGCAATGTGTGTTAGTAGGTCAGCGGTTGCGTACAGAAGCTTAGGGCTCCTGGTCACGTTCTCTCTCTCTCTGTCCTCCTCAGATCAGTTAGAAGAAGCGGGGGAGATTTACAGAACCCCTCTGACCCCAGCCCAGGCCTGCTGACCACACAAGCCGCACCAGGTAGCAGCAGTGGGGCGGCAGCAGGGCGGCAGTGAGTTACACAATAGCAGCAGAATTACATCACCCACAGGTTCCTTTCACTGCAGGAGGACCTGCTTCTGGACCTGGCCCGCTGGACACACCTGTCAGACAGGTAGATCTTCAGGGCGGGGAGCTGTGTTGGAGTGTGTCTTTCAGGTCTTAAGGTCACTTACCCGAATGCTCCCGTTCCACCTTAAAAGGTGCAGCCGTTACACATGCATCTCTTTCCACCTTAAACGGTTTATATATTGATGACGGTGTGAACTGATATCTCCACTTCTGATCGATTCAGAGTCACCTTTCAGTTCATTTAGCCAAACTCAAGGTCAAAGGTCACCCCTAAAGTTGCACCACCTGCTGCTGATCAGGTGGGCCGACAGATGGACAGATGATGTTGTTTGTTGTTGTTTTTGCCCATCTCTCTCTGCCCATCTGCTCACAGACAGACAGAGGCAAATACATGGACACACACACAGACACACACACAGACAGACACACACACACAGACACACACACACAGACAGACACACACACACAGACACACACACACACAGACACACACACACAGACACACACACAGACACAGACAGACACACACACACAGACACACACACACAGACAGACAGTATAGTGATTGCTGTGAGCCCCATATAGTCTCTCTGTGGTTCACTGACCTCTGTTACCTCACTCTCTCTCGCATACACACACACACACACACACACACACACACACAGTGTTTTTGGGGAAGGGGGTTTGCTTTGCCCCCCAAAACCCCCAACCCCCCAACCCCCAGTCTGTGTGTGTGTGTGTGTTGTGTGTGTGTTGTGTCGTGCAACTGCAGCTGGTTGGTTTTGAATTCAGCCCCTCCCCCTCCCCTCTGTTCACCCCCATTTGCTCCCTCTGTGTCTGTTAGGGTTCCCTAGGCAACCATTACGCCTGTCTAGCATTCCCCAACCCCTTCTCAGCACCGACTCACTGAGGCTTTCAGAGACGCCCGGTGTGTGTGTGTGTGTGTGTGTGTGTGTGTGTGGTGTGTGTGTGTGTGTGTGTGTGTGTTGTGTGTGTGGATTATGGTGGCAGGAAGCTGTGGAGGCATGCTAACCCTTTGTAGACAACAGCTAATGTCTGACCCCCATTCCATATATATAATATATATATATTAAATTTAAATATTTTTTATGCAAATATGTATTTTTAATATTATATATTTATATTTTGTATCTGTATTATTATGTATTTCTATATTTTACATTAAACTTTTTATTTTATGATGTAATTACTTGGTGGGGGTTGGTGTTGTTGCTCCTGTGTGGGTTCAGTTGTCTCTGCTGCCCTCTGCTGTCTGTAGGTGAATAACGAGTACCACACGCTTTGAAGCCCATTGTCACTTTATATGATGGCAGTTCTTATAAATATAATAATGAATGTATAAAATGTCAGTAATATATAATAACACAACATGATCAATGCCCAGGCTATTAATAAACTTTGCTCTGCTGCATAATTACACCTCTATTTCATAAATAGTTACACATATAGGCTCTGTTTATTCGTTTGTACATTCAGGACACTGCTATCAGGCTGACCCACTGGAGCACACGGGGAACAGGTGTTGAGTTGGTTCTATAGCCGGCGTTTGGGTCAGTCTGTGGAATATTACAGCCATGGGGACACTTGTGTAACCTCTATTCCACCCAGAGCCCAGAGCCGACTGCAGAGCTGACTATGGTTCAGTAGCTTTCGGCTGGTGTGTGTGTGTGTGTAGTCTGGGATGGTGTTGTGTTCACTCCAGTACCGTTTGTCCTGCTCTACAGCTCCCTCTGCTGCTCCAGAAGGTCTGCACGCTTTCAGTTACAGCAGATAAACTCGCACACTGAGCTCAGGCTTTAGAGGCTGAGAGGAAATCCTTTAGTTAATGTACATCGATTTTCTCAATAATCAATATTTACATGTCAGTACGTGACTGCGTGTGTCAGGCATGCCTCTTCATGTGCAGTGCGAGGTGGGTCTGAGCGGCTGAAGGCCGCTGGCACAGCACACACTCGTAAGGCTTCAGGCCCGTGTGTTTACGGTAGTGACGCGTCAGTTCGTCAGAACGAGCGAACTTCCACCCGCACCCGTCCCAACTGCAGCTGTACGGCTTCTCACCTGCAGACAGAGACCCTCATTAAACACAGTCACTACAATTACTGCCATTATTTTATCCTCATTAACCTTCCCCAGCTACAGCAGTTTAGTCCCGCCCATTCAGCCTACAGCTGTTTAGATCCGCCCATTTAGCCTACAAACAGTTTAGCCCCGCCTATTCAGCCTACAGCAGTTTAGCCCCACCCAGTCAGCCTACAGCAGTTTAGCCCCACCCAGTCAGTCTACAGCAGTTTAGACCTGCCCATTCAGCCTAGAGCAGTTTAGACCCGCCCATTCAGCCTACAGCAGTTTAGACCCGCCCATTCAGCCTAGAGCAGTTTAGCCCCACCCAGTCAGTCTAGAGCAGTTTAGACCCGCCCATTCAGCCCAGAGCAGTTTAGACCGCCCATTCAGCCTACAGCAGTTTAGACAAGCCCATTCAGCCTACAGCAGTTTAGACCTGCCCATTCAGCCCAGAGCAGTTTAGCCCCCCCACCCCCAGTCAGTCTAGAGCAGGTTTAGACCCGCCCATTCAGCCCAGAGCAGTTTAGACCCGCCCATTCAGCCTACAGCAGTTTAGCCCCACCCAGTCAGTCTACAGCAGTTTAGACCTGCCCATTCAGCCTAGAGCAGTTTAGACCCGCCCATTCAGCCTACAGCAGTTTAGACCTGCCCATTCAGCCCAGAGCAGTTTAGCCCACCCAGTCAGTCTAGAGCAGTTTAGACCCGCCCATTTCAGCCCAGAGCAGTTTAGACCCGCCCATTCAGCCTACAGCAGTTTAGACCTGCCCATTCAGCCCAGAGCAGTTTAGCCCCACCCAGTCAGTCTAGAGCAGTTTAGACCCGCCCATTCAGCCCAGAGCAGTTTAGACCCGCCCATTCAGCCTACAGCTGTTTAGACCCGCCCATTCAGCCCAGAGCAGTTTAGCCCCACCCAGTCAGTCTAGAGCAGTTTAGACCTGCCCATTCAGCTAGAGCAGTTTAGACCCGCCCATTCAGCCTACAGCAGTTTAGACCCCGCCCATTCAGCCCAGAGCAGTTTAGCCCCATCCAGTCAGTCTAGAGCAGTTTAGACCCGCCCATTCAGCCCAGAGCAGTTTAGACCTGGCCATTCAGCCTAGAGCAGTTTAGACCTGCCCATTCAGCCCCAGAGCAGTTTAGATCGCCCCATTCAGCCTAGAGCAGTTTAGACCCGCCCATTCAGCCTACAGCTGTTTAGACCCGCCATTCAGCCCAGAGCAGTTTAGCCCCACCCAGTCAGTCTAGAGCAGTTTAGATCCGCCCATTCAGCCTAGAGCAGTTTAGACCCGCCCATTCAGCCTACAGCTGTTTAGACCTGCCCATTCAGCCCAGAGCAGTTTAGATCCGCCCATTCAGCCCAGAGCAGTTTAGACCCGCCCATTCAGCCTACAGCTGTTTAGACCCGCCCATTCAGCCCAGAGCAGTTTAGCCCCACCCAGTCAGTCTAGAGCAGTTTAGACCCGCCCATTCAGCCCAGAGCAGTTTAGACCTGCCCATTCAGCCTACAGCAGTTTAGACCCGCCCATTCAGCCTACAGCTGTTTAGACCCGCCCATTCAGCCCAGAGCAGTTTAGCCCCACCCCAGTCAGTCTAGAGCAGTTTAGACCGCCCATTCAGCCCAGAGCAGTTTAGACCTGCCCATTCAGCCTACAGCAGTTTAGACCCGCCCATTCAGCCTACAGCAGTTTAGACCTGCCCATTCAGCCCAGAGCAGTTTAGACCTGCCCATTCAGCCTACAGCAGTTTAGACCTGCCCATTCAGCCTACAGCAGTTTAGACCTGCCCATTCAGCCTACAGCACTCACAGTGATGTCAGTAAAGCACCACACCCACGTATCTGGGTTGAAAACACAAGCTGAGACAGGGGTGAAGTGCAGTGGCTACAGCAGCTTTCTCAGTGTGTGGAACCCTAAGGCTCTTAGTTACTTCCTGGACTTGAATTTACCATATCTACAAACAGCCCGAAGCCCAGCAGAATGCAGAGCTGAGTGTGTGTGTGTGTTTTTAACCCATCCTTACCCGTGTGTGTGCGCAGGTGTGCTTTCAGGTGCGAGCTTTTGGTGTATGTTTTGATGCAGCCAGGGTAACTGCAGCAATGCATGGCCACCCTCCTCCTGCCCGCTGTTCTGCGGCTGCGCTTCACCTCCACTGCAGCAGGGGGCACTGTGGTATCTGGCAAAACACTGGGGACGTGAGTATGGGAGGGCGGGAAGATGCCATATGCAGTCTGGGGTGGATAGGGCCTGGAGTGGGCATGGCTTTGGACAAAGCTGTATGGATAATGAGGGGGCGTGGTCAGCGTTTCCAGGGGCCCCACCCCTTCTGAGAAGTGTGTCAGGTGAGGGTAGTGGTGCCCGAACTCCCATGACCTAACCTTGCGATCATTTGGGTTAGGGAAGCTGTGCATGTGAGAAGGGGGGAGGGGCTGAACACCTTTCCCATGATTCTCGGCGCTGTAGGGGGTGCTGTAGAGGGGCGTGGGCAGAGAGGAGGTCACACACTCATCAGACAGAAGATCCACCAGAGAGCCTGAGTGATTGACATGCTGGACGTCCAGCACAGTTGGACCCCTCTGCCCACCTCCTTCCTGCTGCAGAGGACTCTGGGAAATGTAGTTCTGAGCGCTGGCCTGTTCTGGGGACGTGCTGTCCCACTCGGACAGCAACAACTCCATATCCCAGCATGCCTCACTGTTCTGGGCGTGCTGCTGGTGTCTCAGCTGCTGAGAGGCATCCAGGTGGTCGGTTCTCTCGGCCGGTGAGTGCAGGCTGCTCATGGGACAGTCCTCAAACTTCCACATCTTCAGGAGAGACAGGAACCAGAGAACCGCATTAAACAGATCGTTTAGCAAAACCTTCAGTTAGCCGGGTTCCTTAGCCGAGTGCACAACAGCAGACTAGCCAAGGCAGGTTAGATCTGCACGGCCTCAATAAGGGGTTCTCTAAAGTACAGACAGGGGTTCTGTATGGAACCATGACAGCTCAACGAACCGTATGAAGGTGGAACTGGTTCTTTTTCACTTAAAGGGTTCTTTGCACTGGTGGAACCGCAGAGGTGTTCAGTGAACCTGATTATGTGGTTTCTGACACTGAATGACTGTTATCTAGAACCGGGACTTAAACTACGTTCATGGCGGGCTAGTGTCTTCCTCATGCTAACACTGTAATTACTGTATTTCATTATCTCATTAAAACACACACACTGACACCCCACCTCCACACACACACTCACACACTCACACACACACACACACATGTTTAACTTACTCCTTGTTAAGTTTACTGTTTACTGTAATTATTATAAAAATGATAAATGATATTAGACTATATTAATAATGGCCTGGTGTTATAGTGTCTAATTACTGCATGTTAATGTTATCAGTGCTTGCTGTAGAATATTATATTTTTTAGTAAAAGTATTATTATTATGATTATTATTATCATGATTATTATTATTATGATTATTATTATTATATGACATTGTTTAATATGCAGTCTTCTTTTTCTTCTTCTTATGAACATTCAGAGCCGTCTTACCGTCATGGTGTTGCTGAAGTTTGAGAAGGAGCTGAACGAGGGCAGAACAGCCTGAGTCGCAGCCATCCGCTAACACTGCCCGAAACCCGGCGGCCTTCAGGAGCTGTGCAGAACCTCTGAGTTCGGTTCTCCGAAACCTTAACAAACAGCTGCCACGGCAACGGAGCATCAACTGACTCAGTGGTGTTCCTGAAGTACAGCCTGTATTTACCCTCCGATACAGACCAGCACAGATCCTCACACTTACTCTCTCTCTCTCTCTCTCTCTCTCTCGCTCACTATCAGCTGTAAAGTGGATTGTAAGACCCCCTGCATTCAGGCAGTTGTGACCTAAAGGGCGGGGCTGTGTGTGTGTGTGTGTGTGTGTGTGATGACAGTTCAGAAAGGCTTCGTGCACGTGAGCTGTCTCAGAGCCAACAGCACAGAAGCAGCAGATATTTCACTAACTGCCCCAAAACTTTCCTGAAGCGACAGCTTCACCTAAACCTTCCCCAGTTTCCCCAGTTTCCCCAGTGCTGCAGCCAGCAGGGTTTCCTCATGCTGATACTGGAGCTGCTGGAGCTTTAATCCATCAGACTAGAAAAGTGTCTTTTGTGCAGGATAGCACAGAGGCCTTGCACAGTGGCTCCTGTGGTGGTTGCTATGGGGTGGATTTTCTGCTGTTGCTAAGTAGTTGCTGTTCATGGTGGTTGCTATGGTGGCCCAGGTGCTTGCTTGGTTTTCATAGGTTTGTTCTCCTACAAGGGTGAGAGGAGTGAAGAGGGGTGCACAAACTTACGCAGAGCTTCCTCCTTTCATTCTCATGAGGAAAGACTGCGATCAGGCGGGACACTCTGGAGCGCTGGACTGTGGGTTCTCTGGATGGAGAGTGATTGCGCTCCATCCAATACTTTTGGGACAACTGGACTGGAACTAGATTTATCTAACATCGGAACCTCACCAATCAAATCCTCCTCACAGCAATGTTCCAACATTTAGTGTGAAGTATTTCCAGAACAATAGGGCTGCTTTTTTGTGGGCGGAGCCTGGGAAGTGAAGTCGAGGAGAAACCGTAGCCCAATCAACATTATGTTCTCCAGTAGCGCTGAGTCTGAGTCTAGCACTGTTAGAGGCAGGGGCAGGGTTAGGCCACAGTTAGGTCAGTCTGTAGTGCTAAGACCAACAATAGGGTCAAGCCATAGAGTTTACAACCAATGGTAGAGTCAAGCCATGGTCTTAGATCCAGTGTTAGGGTCCAGCAGCAGTGTTAGAGGCAGTGTGTGGGTCAGTCTGCAGTGTTAGAGGCAGTGTGTGGGTCAGTCTGCAGTGTTAGAGGCAGTGTGTGGGTCAGTCTGCAGTGTTAGAGGCAGTGTGTGGGTCAGTCTGCAGTGTTAGAGGCAGTGTGTGGGTCAGTCTGCCGTGTTTCACAGTATTCTGGGGGTCAGTTCTGAGAAGCTGTGTGCTGCAGAGGTGATTATAGGGGGGAGGTTATCAGCGCCGTTCGGTCGACGTATGACCTTCTGCCCTGACGCAGATAACACACACTCAGCTCTACGGTCTCTCTGCTGGCCTGCCTCACAGATAAACACTCACACACACACTCACACGAACACACACACACACACACACACAGACACACACACACCCCATTCAGCTACAGCTCAGAAAGGTAGAGCTTCAGTTCACTAATTTATTTTGCAGACAGGACCAAGAGTCAGGCAGAATAAACAACAACAACAACAATAATAATAACAGTAATAATAATAATATATACATGTATATAATGATATGTTTGTATGAGTATTAGTTTATTATTATTATTATTATTGTTGTTGTTAATAATAATAATAATAATAATAATGATGATGATGATGATTATAAATTATTACACTGCTGCTTGGTATACTGCCGGTTGTGTGGGGGGGGGGGGTTACTGGTGTGGGGGTCTGGAGCTGCTTCTGTACAGGAAGGTTTCAGTGTTTCCTCACATCCTCCTCTTTCTGAAGATTTGTATCATATTAATAAAACTTGTAAAGGTTTTTTATTCTGGAATAAAAATGACTAATAAGACCTTCAGGAGGAGCACGAGCAGACCGTGAAGCTGCAGGTGATCAGAACCCTCGAGAGAAGAGGCACACAGGAACATCAGCCCAGAGGCCGGCAGATGTTGTGAGAGTGGTTTGGAGAAGTTTGTGCTTTCGCAAGGCTGTCGTGTGAGAAACAGGATGGGGAGAGCAGTCTGCTGATCAGTCAGATCACAAATATGATTCAAAAACATCATGTTGTTGGAACCTCAGTACTGGAGTACCTGGAGCTGAATCTGAGGCTGGCCAGTAGGGGGCAGTACAGGTCTGGTGTGAGACAGATCCAGGTGAGCACTGCTCATCTACTGAGGTGAGCTGAGCCTTTCACCATCTCCAGCCTCAGCTTCTGCTCAGGGCCTTCATCCCTCCCCCCCTCTCTCTCTGTCTGACTGGATGGAGGAGGAGAAGGATGGAGATGTAGAGGGAGGCATGGTGAGATGGGGTGGGTAGGGCGGTATAGGTATGACAGATGCTTTCAGAGGAGAATTCTGATGGTTGGATGAAGATGGGTGAGAGTTCTGGCAGGTGTTCTGACGGATGTTCTGATTGGTGGATGTTGTGATAGTGGGTGTTGTAACAGGAGGATGTAGATGGGCGGATGTTCTGAAGGTGGATGTTATGGTGAAAGAGGTGATGACATTCTGTCAGCAGGGGAGGAAGTCGGAGGGGGAGCTGCTCTCTGCCTTTGTTGGTTTCATTGTTCAAAATCTGCCTTTCATCTCTCTCTCACACACACATCCTCTCTCTCTTTCACACACACTCACACACACACACACACAGACTCACACACTCGTACAGGAGGACTCGGCTGCTGCTGGTGAAGAATGCTGTGTGGATTAATCCTTCTGCTGAGTGTCTCTGCTGATCTTCTGGGTGAGTCTTTTTCTCCTGTAGGGTTCATTACGAACTGACCACAGCGCCTCAGAGAGCCACTCTCCCCTGAGTATCAGTGTGAGGGTCAGTGACAGTGGGAAGAAAGCCAGTGTCCCCCTGGTTGTGATGTCAGAGATCATCAGCAGTTTAAAGCACCAGCCTGAGCGTCACTAAGACTGATCAGATCAATATTCAGGTGAAGCTGTAGGTGAGGGTTAGCTGAGCAGTGGAAATCAGGTCAAACTGTTCTCAAACTTTTGACAGGCAGTGAACATTTCTTACTTTATTAGTTTAGCAGATGCTCATTTTACCAAAACTACAAACAGTGGGAGGAGCCAAAGTGCTGTTTACAAAAATAAAGAATAAAGCAGTTCTGATGTGAACTGCCCCCCTTTGATCTTTTGCTTAAGGAATGGCGAGAGGTGGGTTGAGGTCAGGGGAGGATGGTGGCCACAGAGCAGAGACTGGCACAAAGGTCTCAGGTCTCAGAGCGTGGGAGGATTGTCTTCTGTCTGTACCCTCGCAGAAACTCTGAGAACACAGCTCTCTCCCAACGATTCCGGCCCAAAGCGGCTCTGAACAGGCCTCAGAGCTCCTCCCAGTGCGCTGATCACGCTTCGGTTTCGGGACATATGGAATCTTTCACACCTTGTCCGGGATCCTCTTCCTCTCCCATACTGCTGGAAACCTGTGGCCTGCTGTAGCAGATTGGGCTCGAGTGGCAACCGAATTATCAGAGGGGTCTGAAGTCGCTTCCAGTGAGACACAAAACCATCCATGAGCTTCATTAAAAACTAAAAATGAAATCTTTAAGACGCTTAAATCCAATTTGCATAATCATTTGGGACGTAGTGTAAACATCAGATCCGGTAGAACTGAAGCCAAAGAGTCCTCCACCTGAACCGGTTCTAGGATTGGTTCTGGAGTCGCAGTGTGTGCAGGTGTAGGTTTATATATGATAGACCCATAACAGTGTGTTTGTGTATATTTGTCTATAGTATGTGGATCAATAAAGTGTCACGTATAATATTATGAGATGAGACTACAGGCTACATCAGCTGCACAGAGTGTTCAATCAAATCGTCGTTGTTCTCCAGCTTTTGGATCGGCCGATCCCCTTGGCTCTCCCCCCGCTCCAGAGCTGATCCAGGTTCAGGACGGGGGTCCGGTTTTGGTGTTGCGGTGCCAGGCCCCGCGGGGTCACAGGGGTCAACAGTTCAGGCTGTACCAGACACGTAAGCTGGTGGACACGGTGCATTTGGACACGGAGCAGACGCAGGCGGAGTTCAAGCTGCAGGGCGGCGCCATGGAGCAGGAAAACCTCTATTGCTGTCAGTACGACAACAGCATGATCAGCCCATACACCACCGTCAGAGCCCCCCCACGTGAGTTCACATGTCCGCTCACACTCACTGATTCAGCACACAGCCACCTTCAATACCATAGCAGCCACCTAGCAACACCCTAGCAACCATCAGAATGACTTATTGAATGAATTATTTATCAGCACCCTACCCACTGACCATCTACTGACCACCTAGCAACTACTGGGTCTAGCAGCACCCTAATTATATCATCCACCCATGTGTCTCTCTCTATATATATATATATGTGTGTCTCAGTGAAATGTTTCCTTGGTCAACATTCTAAACTCCAGAGCTTCAGTGGATCATCATCTTCAGCACGGCTTAATAAATAAGCGCGGGTCTGACGTCTCCTCTGAAGACCGGCTGCGGTTATTTTAAGGTTCCTGCTGTCGAGAACATTTACAGCTTTTAGTTTCGAGAGGGAAGAATGTCGTCAGAACAGACCCCACACATTCATCCACGGCTCTTACTTACTAACGCTCTGTGTGAACAGGGTCAGTCAGCGGGGGTTCAGTGGGTCTGACCCTCTAAAAGCTCCTCACAGAAAGTTCTTCACCTAATGGTGATGAAGACGCTGCCTGATGCCTGAGACACGGTTCTACCAGAGTTCTGAGAAGAGTTCGGCTCTAGAACCTGACGCCACCTAAACTTCAAGGAAGAAGCTTGCTCAGATGAAATGAAGAGCTGAAGGGTGTGTGTGTGTAGTGTGCGGTGTGTGTGTAGTGTGTGCAGTGTGTGTGTAGTGTGCGGTGTGTGTGTGTGTGTGTGTGTGACGGTTAAAATTTCAACCACAGGTGTGATTTTAACATCCTGCCGAAACGCTGAAATCTAAACCATTCCAACCAAAGAGGCCCAACCCATCTCACACACACACACACACACACAAACCTCACAACACACCATACACACCTCAAAGGAGCTCTACAGCACACTCTTTTCAGTCTAATCCAAACATACACTACTAGGACAAAAGTATTGGGACACCTGCTCATTCACTGCTTCTTCTGAAATCAAGGGTATTAAAGAGCTGATCCTGCTTCTGTTGGAGTAACTGTCTCTACTGTCCAGAGAAGAAGACTTTCTACTAGATTCTAGAGGAGGAGCATTGCTGTGAGGATTTGATTGCAGTGTTAGTGAGGTCAGGATGTTGGATGATGATCAACCACCCCATCCCACCTCATCCCATCTAAAAGTACTGGATGGAGCTCCTCCACCATCATTCCAGAGAACACAGCTCCTCCACTGCTCCACAGCTCCTCAATGCTGGGGGGCTCTATACCCCTCTAGCCCACGCCTGGCATTAGGCAGCATGGAGCCAATAGTTCACTTCTCTACAGGGACTAGTTGACTGCATTCATTAGAATAATTGGACACATAGGTTACATCAGAACTGCTCTCTCTCTCTCTCTCAACAGGCCCCATCAGGCCACTTACTCCTCCTCTTCTGTCAGTAACTCCCCCTGCTGGCCGTGTTCTACCTGGTCAAGTGATGCAGTTCCACTGCCAGGTACCGCCCCCCTCTCCAGGCCACCATCCAATGACATTTCTCCTGCGGAGGCGGCCGTGGGAGGCAGGTTTGGATCAGGAGGTGGGCCGGTCCTCTGACCCACACTTCAAGGTGGGTCCGGTTAGCCAGACGGATGGGGGCATCTACACCTGCCTGTACCAACTCACCCACCCAGAGGGGGTTCAAAACTCTGTCCCCAGCTCACCTGTGGTCATCAATATCACAGGTGAGCCACAATAGCAGCTTTACTCAAATACTGCAATACTGAGTTCAGCGCTGCTTTACTGATCAGTCGGGTTCAGACAGTCCGATTCTGACAGGCTGATTCAGACAGGCTGATTCAGACAGTCCGATTCAGACAGTCCGATTCAGACAGTCCGATTCTGACAGGCTGATTCTGACAGGCCGATTCAGACAGTCCGATTCAGACAGTCCGATTCTGACAGGCCGATTCTGACAGGCCGATTCTGACAGGCTGATTCAGACAGTCCGATTCAGACAGTCCGATTCAGACAGTCCGATTCAGACAGTCCGATTCTGACAGGCTGATTCAGACAGTCCGATTCTGACAGTCCGATTCTGACAGTCCGATTCTGACAGGCTGATTAAGACAGTCCGATTCTGACAGGCTGATTCAGACAGTCCGATTCAGACAGTCCGATTCAGACAGGCTGATTCAGACAGTCCGATTCAGACAGGCTGATATAGACAGTCGGATTCAGAAAGAAGTGTTAGACTCTGGGCTGCAGTTTAGGTTGTACTCAGGTTAATTGTGTGTGTGTGTGTGTGTGTGTGTGTGTGTTTCCTCAGCTCATCTTCCTCCTCCTCAGTTGTCTCATGATGATGAAGGAGTGTTAGTGTGTACAGGTTCACCCTCATACCCCGGAGCACACTTCTCACTCTACCACCAGGGGGCTGATTTTCCCTCAGCGACACAGCACGCCCCAATGGTACAGCACAGCGCCCGATTTGCTGTGCCAGAGGTGCGCAGGCAGGCAGGGGGCGGGTATGAGTGCCAGTACAGCGTGCTGCTGGGCACAGAGTGGGCACACTCTCAACGCAGTGCTGCCATAACACTGCCCTGCCCTACAGGTTTGTGTGTGTGTGTATAAAAGTGTGTGTTGTGCAGTTTGCTATGAAGGGCCCTTGGGTCAGTAAAAGGTGCTTCTAATGAGTTCTAGAAGGGTTCAGACCCATTGCTTCAGTAACAGCTTTTAGTGTGACATAGACACTAATCAGCAGCAGCCTAACAACCCTGTAACAGTCAACTAGCAACATCCTAGCAACCACCTGGGATGCCTTAGCAACAGCATATAAAGATCCTAGCAACCACCAAAGAACTGATTTAGTTGTGCAATCCCATACACTATCATCATCATACTAGACTGATCTCTTACACACACACACACACACACACACAGAGAGAGAGAGAGTAAGGGGTGTGTTACCACTGGCAGCAGTTAACACTGATAATACTGTGTAAATCATGCAGTGTTTATGAGCAGCGGTGGGTTACACAGGTGTAGCAGATTTTGATGTACCTCACTTTACCTGTCCTGTGTTTCAGGATCACCTTCCTGTAGCTCCTCCCCCACAGGTTACACCCCATCTTCCAAAGGTACCATGCTACCCACACACACTTCACATCCCTGTACCACGTGCGCTTACCTGTCTCAGGTTGCGCCCCCAAACCTCACAGAGCCATTTAGCTCCATGTACAAGCACGCAGCATCACAGAGGAGCACGGAGAGCATCCAGCAGCATGCACTGATGAGCCAAAACATTAGGACCCTCCCAGTGAAAATACTTGTTTAGATACCACATTTACCACCTTCAGGGGGAGCTGTTTTGGCTCACTGGTGTATACATCACTGCAGAGCCATACACAGTACAGAGCAGTCCTGTTAATGTGTCAGGTGTGTTTTTGTGACTGGCCTGTGGGGGCGCTGTTCTGTCCAGCAGGGGATCGGGTGGATCTGGCTCTGATTATCGGGTCCGTCTCTGCCGCTCTGCTGTTCATGCTGGTGCTCATCATAGTGGGCTTCACTGTGCACAAACACGGTGTGTGAACACACACACACACACACACACTCGCACACTCTCAGTAACAGTCTATGGTCCCCGGTTCAACCTCACTAACTCTAATTCTTTGCCCTTTTCTGCAGCCGAGGCCGCAGCAGTGAAGAGGAGGCAGAGGTAATCTGAGAATAATGACCGCACATGTAAAAAGACCGCCTTCCGAGTGGAGCAGCTGTCTAAGTGCTGGCTCTTCAGGAGCTCACAGATTCCTTCCCTGTCAATGCAGCAGCTATTATATTATATGGTTGGTGTGGCGCAACAGATAACACCACCACCTACCATTGTGTTATAACAACACCATGTGGGAGACTGGGGTTCGATTCCCGGTCTGGGTGACTGTGCTGCGCTACACCAATAAGAGTCCTTGAGCCAGACTCCTAACACTACACTGACCCACCTCTGTAATACGAGTGACCTTGTAAGTCGCTCTGGATAAGAGCGTCTGCTAAATGCCATAAATGTAAATGTATTAGAGAGTGTGTGACAGGGTGTGAGATTGTGACAGGACAGAGGATGTGAAAGTATGTGACACTCCCAAGTACTCTCACATACTCTCACATATTCTCACTCTCACATATTCTCACTCTCACATACTCTCACTCTCATATACTCTCACTCTCATATACTCTCACTCTCACATACTCTCACTCTCATATACTCTCACTCTCACATACTCTCACAATACTCTCACTCTCACATACTCTCACTCTCATATAGCATGTGTCAGTGTGAGTGTGTGCGAGTGAGTGTGTGTGTATTAGTATGTGTCAGTGTGTGTGTGTGCGAGTGTGTGTGTGTGTATTAGTATGTGTCAGTGTGAGTGTGTGCGAGTGAGTGTGTGTGTGTGTGTATTAGTATGTGTCAGTGTGTGTGTGTGCGAGTGTGTGTGTGTGTGTGTGTGTGTATTAGTATGTGTCAGTGTGTGTGTGTGCGAGTGTGTGTGTGTGTATTAGTATGTGTCAGTGTGTGTGTTTGCGAGTGTGTGTGTGTGTGTGTGTGTATTAGTATGTGTCAGTGTGTGTGTTTGCGAGTGTGTGTGTGTGTGTGTGTATTAGTATGTGTCAGTGTGTGTGTTTGCGAGTGTGTGTGTGTGTGTGTGTGTATTAGTATGTGTCATTGTGTGTGTGTGCGAGTGTGTGTGTGTGTGTATTAGTATGTGTCAGTGTGTGTTTGCGAGTGTGTGTGTGTGTGTGTGTATTAGTATGTGTCAGTGTGTGTGTGTGCGAGTGTGTGTGTGTGTAAGTTGTTTCTTTATGTAATCTGTTGTATTTCTCTGAGCAGAGAGCAGGACGCATTATGGCAGCATGTTCACTCCAGAGACCACATCGCCGGTCAGTATGAGCTGGAGTCCTGCGTGATTCTCACCTCTGCAGCTCCACACTTCACTCCACACTCAACTCCACATTCAACTCTACACTCAGCTCCACACTCAACTCCACACTTAACTCTACATTCAACTCTACACTCAGCTCTACACTCAGCTCTACACTCAGCTCCACACTCAACTCTACACTCAGCTCCACACTCAGCTCCACACTCAGCTCTACACTCAGCTCCACACTCAACTCTACACTCAGCTCTACACTCAGCTCCACACTCAACTCTACACTCAGCTCTACACTCAGCTCTACACTCAGCTCCACACTCAACTCCACATTCAACTCTACACTCAGCTCCACACTCAACTCCACACTTAACTCTACATTCAACTCTACACTCAACTCTACACTCAGCTCTACACTCAACTCCACACTCAGCTCCACACTCAGCTCCACACTCAACTCCACACTCAGCTCCACACTCAACTCCACACTTAACTCTACATTCAACTCTACACTCAACTCTACACTCAGCTCTACACTCAGCTCTACACTCAACTCCATACTCAGCTCCACACTCAGCTCCACACTCAGCTCCACACTCAACTCCACACTCAACTCCACACTCAACTCCACACTCAACTCTACATTCAACTCTACACTCAACTCTACACTCAGCTCTACACTCAGCTCTACACTCAACTCCATACTCAGCTCCACACTCAGCTCCACACTCAGCTCCACACTCAACTCCACACTCAACTCCACATTCAACTCTACACTCAGCTCCACACTCAACTCCACACTTAACTCTACATTCAACTCTACACTCAGCTCTACACTCAGCTCTACACTCAGCTCCACACTCAGCTCCACACTCAGCTCCACACTCAACTCCACACTCAGCTCCACACTCAACTCCACACTCAACTCCATACTCAGCTCCACACTCAGCTCCACACTCAGCTCCACACTCAACTCCACACTCAACTCCACATTCAACTCCACACTCAGCTCCACACTCAACTCCACACTTAACTCTACATTCAACTCTACACTCAACTCTACACTCAGCTCTACACTCAGCTCTACACTCAACTCCATACTCAGCTCCACACTCAGCTCCACACTCAACTCCACACTCAACTCCACACTCAGCTCTACACTCAACTCCATACTCAGCTCCACACTCAGCTCCACACTCAACTCCACACTCAACTCCACATTCAACTCCACACTCAACTCCACACTCAACTCTACACTCAGCTCCACACTCAACTCCACATTCAACTCTACACTCAGCTCCACACTCAACTCCACACTTAACTCTACATTCAACTCTACACTCAACTCTACACTCAGCTCTACACTCAGCTCTACACTCAACTCCATACTCAGCTCCACACTCAGCTCCACACTTAACTCTACATTCAACTCTACACTCAACTCTACACTCAGCTCTACACTCAGCTCTACACTCAACTCCATACTCAGCTCCACACTCAGCTCCACACTCAGCTCCACACTCAACTCCACACTCAACTCTACACTCAACTCCACATTCAACTCCACACTCAACTCCACACTCAACTTTACACTCAACTCCACACTCAACTCTACACTCAACTCCACATTCAACTCTACACCCAACTCTACATTAAACTCTACACTCAACTCTGAGCCTCAGATTTAAACTCACCTCATTTTACCTGTGTTTTCTGTTGCAGATCTCACACTCCCTAGAGTCAACATCAGCCCTACGGTAATATTCCACCTCTCCCCCACACACACAAACTCCAGCTACATACTGGATACTTATATATAATAATTCATACTGGACACTGAATAATAATTTACATTGGAAAATGTGAGTTAACTGAAATAAATGAAATGAATAATCATTTGCTAACTCTGTAACTCTGTAATTTCAGGATCATTTTGCAGCAGGAAATGGACGAATTTCGATGTCAGAGCCCATCTACGACTATCCATTTACTACGTTTACCAGCCCTTCAGATAAATGAGTCAGCTAGTGTGTGTGTGTGTGTGTGTGTGTGTGTGTGTGTGAATGATGAGGTATGTGCTTAGGTCTACCATGAACTTGCCCAGGGTAGACCTTGCCTTCAGGGATGAACTATTACAGGTGTGTAGCTCACCTGAGTCCTGCAGTGAGTGGGGCATGCAGATGGCGTGGCTGATCAGAGACAGGAGAGTATTTGGCTTTCACTGGACTTGAGGGTCACTATTTATTCAGAAAGGTAAACATGCCTCTCTTACATAATGCTGCGCCTCCTTCATACCCCAGTATACTCTCAGTATACCCCAGTATACTCCAGTATACCCCCAGTATTCTCTCAGTATACCCCCAGTATACTCCAGTATACACCAGTATACTCTCAGTATACCCCAGTATACCCCAGTATACTCTCAGTATACCCCAGTATACTCCAGTATACCCCAGTATACCCCAGTATACTCCAGTATACTCTCAGTATACCCCAGTATACCCCAGTATACTCTCAGTATACCCCAGTATACTCCAGTATACCCCAGTATACCCCAGTATACTCTCAGTATACCCCCAGTATACTCTCAGTATACCCCAGTATACTCCAGTATACCCCCAGTATACCCCCAGTATTCTCTCAGTATACTCCAGTATACCCCAGTATACTCTCAGTATACCCCAGTATACCCCAGTATACACCAGTATACTCTCAGTATACCCCAGTATACCCCAGTATACTCCAGTATACCCCAGTATACCCCAGTATACTCCAGTATACCGCAGTATACTCTCATTATGCCCCAGTATACCCCCAGTATACTCTCAGTATGCCCCAGTATACCCCAGTATACCCCAGTATACTCCAGTATACCCCAGTATACCCCAGTATACTCCAGTATACCTTGTGATATACACTGAGGCGGAGTTCAGTTAGCCGAGTCACTGACTGACTGGACAGGTCAGCTGAAATTCAGTTGCAAATGGAGTGTATTTGCATATTTATGTGGACTAAAGCAAAAATATGATCTATGATTGACAGATGTTTATAAAAGCCCAGGTTTAAAGACGAGTGACTGAATATTAAGGGTTAATCATTTGAAATGATAATATTTAATGTGTTTTATGGTTTCTGTAAGCAGTGTGAAATACTGAGGATGCACTTTGGCCTTTTACAGCTGTCACCTCTCCCTCTCTCTCTCTCTGTCTCTCTCTCTCTGTCTCTCTCTCTGTCTGTCTGTCTGTCTGTCTCTCTCTCTCTCTCTCTGTCTCTCTCTCTCTCTCTTTCTCTCTCTCTCTGTCTGTCTGTCTGTCTCTCTCTCTCTCTCTCTCCCTCTATCTCTCTCTGTCTGTCTGTCTCTCTCTGTCTCTCTCTCTCTGTCTGTCTCTCTCTCTCTCTCTCTCTCTCTCTCTCTTTCTCTGTCTCTCTCTCTCTCTCTCTCTCTGTCTCTCTCTCTCTGTCTGTCTCTCTCTCTCTCTCTCTCTCTCTCTTTCTCTCTCTCTCTGTCTCTCTCTCTCTCTCTCTCTCTCTCTGTCTCTCTCTCTCTCTCTCTCTCTGTCTGTCTGTCTCTCTCTCTCTCTGTCTGTCTGTCTCTATCTCTCTCTCTCTCTCTGTCTCTCTCTCTCTCTCTCTCTCTCTCTCTCACTTCGTATGTGGACTGTATTACCGGTCAGAATGCTGTTTAGTGTATGTCATGTTTTCGTGAATTAAAGGGTGGTGTATTTGAGCAGTGCTGTGAGATGTTTTGTGCAGAAACACTTCCTGCTGGGCTGAAGATCAGCGGTAGAGTGAAAACCCGTCCTCCATCACTGCGTAAGCACTGTGTGAAGTTCCCTGTCGGTTTCACAGCTTGTTGAGGGTGGCGGTGTCACTGTGGCAGTACTCTTCTTCTGAGGCTGTGAGTGGACGACCCCGTTAGGGAACTGGGTAACGGACTGAAGCGTCTGGGTTCAAACGAAGCTCTTAGCAGTTTCTCAGTTTCAGTTTTACTGAGATTCCCCAACCGTTTACCCACAAATCTGTCCAACCTGGCTGATTTCAGAGTTCTGCAGACAGTAAACTAGCCAACATGCTAACATTAACATTATCTTTAACATGCTAACATTAACATTATCATTAACATTATCTTTAACATGCTAACATTAACATTATCATTAACATTATCATTAACATGCTAACATTATCATTATCATTAACATGCTAATATTAACATTATCATTAACATTATCATTATCATTAACATGCTAATATTAACATTATCATTAACATTATCATTATCATTAACATGCTAATATTAACATTATCATTAACATGCTAACATTATCATTATCATTAACATGCTAATATTAACATTATCATTAACATTATCATTAACATGCTAATATTAACATTATCATTAACATGCTAATATTAACATTATCATTAACATGCTAATATTAACATTATCATTAACATTCAACAACAATCAACTCATTGAGTTTTGACTGGATCATCAGCGTCACAGTGAAGATTATGCTTAAATATATTTTATTTTAAGTGATATTGTGGCTGGCAGGCTTATGTTATGGCATAGCTTACTGTTAGCATACTCTGTGCTTAATTAGCTTAATTAATCTGTGCTGTTTAGTTATATTACTTTGCTTAGTTAGCTAAGATAGCTTATAGTTAACTTCCTCTGTACCGAATGATCGACCTCTGGTTGCTCTGTGCTTAATGAATTAATTAGCTTAGCTTGAGCGTGGTTAGCATACTCTGTACTAATTCAGCTCTCTCTGTCGAGTTAGCACTTAACTGTCATCCTCCGCCTGGTCAGCGTGGTCAGCTTGCTCTGTGCTTCATTAGTTTGTGCTGTGGTTAGTTAGCGCACTCTGACCCGGAGTGTATTAGCTTACTTATCAAAGTGAATTGGGTCAGTTGGGGTCAGCAGTGGGTCGTGAGGACGTTTCTGTGTGAACCCAGCTCCGACTCAATCAGGTGTTCTCATCTGGAGCGAAACTGCTGGTGATAAGAACACTTGCAATAAAGCCGTTTACAGCTCCAGCAGAGCAGGCGGAGGTGAGGTGGAGGTGAGGTGGAGGCGAGGTGGAGGTGAGTCTGGCCAGCTGGAGTGTTGAGCTCAGGATAGCTGAGTTTACTCTGGGCTTAAGCACAATGACAGAGCCTCACTGCTCAGCCGGCGGCACACGGCTCATCTGATCCCAATGCAAATGAACCTACCTGCTTTATCAGAACTGCAGCTCTGCCCCGGCTGACCGGCTGACCGGCTGACCCTTCCTGCTAAAAATGCTGAAAACTGAAAACTATTATAAACTGTATTTATATATTTCATATATATATACTATATATACTATATATTACATAGGGGGTATGTTAGTCTTACAAGTGGGTTCCTATATATATTTAATTCTCATGAGGTTTATTAGTATTAGAAATAAATGTAATATTAAATATAAACACATGTATATGACTTATTATTACATGTAGATACACACACACACACACATATAATATATATGGGGCATTCTATTATTACATATTGATACTTCCTAACAGTATATATCCTGTCTGTACATATATACAATACATTTGCTACAAGCCCTGACATATTATGGAAATGAATGTGTGTGTGTGTGTGTGTGTGTGTGTGTGTGTGTGTGTGTGTTGGTGGGGTAGATAAGGTGCTGCTGGCTCATTTGCCAGGCTGTGTTCTCATGCAGCCGCTGATAGTGCTGCTGTAACACCGGAGCTGATGAATAATTAACAGCAGATTGGAGGGCTGTTTAGAGGAGCCTTGCTGGATCGTTCTCATGCTTCACTGAAGATGTTTTTCCTGGGAGCTTCCAAACTCCGCCCACCGTCCCCATAGAGACCCGGAGAGTCCGGAGTGCTGATGCTGCACTGAAGCCAATCACAGAGCCAGCGTGAACCTCAACACTGAGAACCTCAACTGTTCTAGTTCTAGGTTCTAAGTTATGAGCTGCCTCACTTTGCTAATTGCTAACTTAATTAGCTAATTGTTGAAATGAATGATTAATATTAGAAAATGACTCTAATGAGTGCAGTACAGAGCGGATGAGGACGGTTCGGCTACTGGAAGATGATTTTACCTTTACAGAAAAGAAAGAACTCCAATGCTAAAGCCATTAGCTTATCTCATGTCTTAGCTTACATCAGTGTTATTTAGCTAACAGCCTGTAGCGCTGTAGCAGAACAGGGTCAACAGCTAAAGAAAAAAGGGATGAAATAAAATCAGAGGCTTCGCTAAGATTAGCCTAGTTAGCCAGCTAGCTGCTGCTTCCTTGGGTTGGCAGATGTTGGTAATCTGTAAACTTCATTAAAAATAATATTGGCCAGTTAACAAAGTAACGTTAAGGTAAACTTTTTAAATCATAAATAAGTTCTCTGGTCTAAACAGAGCAGCTGTAACGCAAGAGCTTCCTGTTCTGGGATCACGGCTAATGGAGGCTGCTATCGTGGCTAAAAGACGCTTCAGAGAAAACAGCAGCAGGCGAGGCCTCAGAGGAATGACCGGATCCAGCCGGAGTGCTCTGAGGAGAGTCTGCGGTGCTTTCTACCTCCAAGCTGCCGAGCTAAAACAAAGCCTTCAGTAGGTGGAGAACCGGGCCCCCGGCGCTGGAACACCGGCCCGCTGCGGTCTGCTGAGAATACGCCTGTTTGTCTTGGTGCTGCTCTGTCTTTGTGGGGACGGTACAGGTGTCGTCCCTGATGACTCATCGGTGACTCCGTCCTCGTCTCCCTTTTAAGCCATTCAAATCAAAGAGGCAAATCCTCCAGCAGACCATCAAGACTTTTATTTTCATGGCATTTGTTCTACTGAGCAGAGCGACAGTCAGCGGAGACAGCTTCTCCAGACGTGATCGTTCTTACCGAGGGGCAAAAACACACACACACACAATATGTAGTGATTCAGCTGTCCTGATTTCAGAATGTCAGAATTTAGGCTATGTGTAATCAATATTTCATAAAAATGTGCTCCAAAATAAAAGTATCTTAAAGTGCAAAAAAGTAAAGAAGCTTGGAGTATAGTTTTATAGCCTATATTCCTCTAGGTCTAGCTCCCCCGGCCGCGTTCGTGTATTCAGTGTTTTGTAAAACTAAGTCTGATTCGGAGTAAAAATACTAAAAGTCCTGAATCCTCTCAGAAAGCATCAGAATGGAATCAGATCAGATATTTACACTCCTGTTATTTAGGGAGGTCAGTGAGCATGAACAGCTGAAGGATGAAGGAACAGCCACAGCGTCCCCCCACTGAGCTTCCCAGGTTCTATATAAGACCATGTTAGCATGATGCTACACCCAGCTAACTAAACAGCTATCACCCAGCTAACTCGCAGCTGCTGTGTGCAATGCTGGTCAGTTTAGTGTCCACAGCCTCTCTCAGGGTCCAGTGGATCCACGCTTGTCCAGAAGCTCCAGTGTCCAGTGCTTCCTTACCTACGCTTTAGGAGCCTGTTAGCTGCAGTAGCTTTGGAGCTGATGCTTGTAGGTATGGTCTCCAGGTGCAGTCGTTTTCTGAGGTTTGTGTGTGAGAGTGTGTGTGTGTGTGTGTGTGTGTTGTGGTCATTCCTGCTGTTCTCTGTGTCCGTTGACCAGCCCGTTCTCCCAGCGTTGTAGCAGTACGCTCTTCTGCCGCTTTGGGCTTTTCTGCACCTGCATGAAGTTCACAACAGCTCAAACAGAAGACCTGCTCAGCACGGGGGCTGCAGAGCTAACGTAGCTAACAAGCAGTGAAATCCTATACCCACCAGTTAGCACTGGAGTTACAAGGTTATGCTGTTCCTGACACTGTGGGACTGACTAATGATATCTAGAATATGGAATATAAAACTAAGCAGGAGCAATAATATCCGGACGCTTATCAAGGGTTCGTACCTCAGACTCTGCTTTGAGTTCTTCCTGTGGTGGGGGGGGCCATGTCAGATCCAGCTTACCAAGAGACTGTCGCACTGTCGGATGACACACACACACACACACACACACACACACACACACAGAGGTGAGAACACATGAATAGGTGGGTGTATGTAAATATTTTTGTGACATCACAGGCTGTGTTTCCGGCGAGATTCTGAATCACTACAAATCAAAGTGTTTTATTGATACGGGCCCTTTAAGACAAACATGAAGGCCACGCCCACTTTCAAAGCCCTCTGTGGATCAGAAATGAAGATCTGAGGTCAGATTTGATCTCTCTCTCTCTCTCTCTCTCTCTCTCTCTCTATCAGACATGGCGGTGTTACTCCCTGATCCCTTAAAGCTGAAAGTCCTCTGTGTGAGGTGGTTCTCACACTCTGCCCTCGCCGAGACGCAGGAGAACCATAAACTGTGAGGTGTTTAATGTGTAAACTTTGAGCTCGGGTCGAATCTAGCGCTCTTACTGATTCACAAACTCCAGCAGTGTAGAATGATGTGGCCCGCAGAGCTACAGTCTCTTCAAGACGGGTTCTACATAGCACTGAATAGGGTTCTTAATCATCTTAAACCGTTTTGCAGAACTAAATAGAACCCTTTCTTCTGACAGTGTAGTGAAAAGGCGTGAAACCATTTCAGCACTCGAATGGTTCTTTAAACTATCAAGAGAACCATCGCCTTTACTGCAGGTAAAGGTAGGCTAACAGTTCTAGGGAACATTATCTAGAACTACACTGGGCTCTGCAGTGTTAGTGGAGGTGGAACCTCAGTGGGATGTGGTCTGTTGTTAATAGGATGGAGATTCTGATGCTCAGTGTTGTCAATCATCAGGTAGGAGGGTTCGTTAGGGCAGGCTCGTTAATTGCTCGTTAACTGCTATTTAAAACTGTTGCGGCTTCTGGTGGTTGCTAGGTTACAAGTGAGCGAGGCGGACTGATGCTTAGAGTTATTGTGAAATACTAGAACACCCCTCAGCCAATCAGTAATGTATGTAATGTGTGTGTGAGTGTGTAGAGCTGCAGGCCAGTGTTTGTTGGGTCGGGTTGTTGTTTCACTGGAGAGTGATGTTGTTGTGTAACCTCATCAAAGCCCCAGCACATTACTGCTTCCTGTGGTCAGCGATTAATCTGAATCTGGACCGCAGTGCTCTGGTAAAGCCGATTCTGGTCCAGGTCAGCGCTGCTGCTGCTGCACTGTTCATTATCCCTCAGTAATGATGGCCTGCTTCATAACCACCGCCCTGTCCTGGCAGATAAAACCCTTATTTACAGTCACCTGACCTGCAGACACACACACACACAACTCGACCTACAATACTGTCCAAGAGTCAGTAATATAGTGTTATTAATACAGGGACTGAATAACTGTGGAATTAAACATGATTTTGAGTTTAACTGTATGGAGAATGTTCTAATCTGTGTATAACACTGTTATAAGCAGAGTAATAAACTGTAGTAGAACTTTATTCTGGATATTAATATTATATTTCACATGGGAGAAACATCTATCTCCCATCAACACACACTAAACTCAGTCTCTCTCTCTCCCTCACACACACACACACACACACACACACACACATATTCACACTCAGCTACTCTCCTGTACCTGCACAAACACACCTGGCTACACACACCGCCCGTCAAATATCTCTGTCCTCTCTGTCCTACACCATCTCCCACAGTTTTCTCCTCTAAACTACTCTTACCAGCACAGGCTGAAGAGCGCCAACATCCTAACAAGTGGAGAAATGGGCGTGGCCTTTGGCTTTCTTCCCAGGAACGCTGTGTCGCTAAAACTGACACTAATGTAATTAAACCTGATCAGTAATTAATAAACCCACCGAGAGAAATTGGGTGTCCCCAAACTTTTGACTGGGGCGTGTACCTGCTGTAGTTGTAATTGTGATGGATGTTTTTGCAGGCTGTTCCGGTGTGGTTGGGAAGCAGTTGCTCGATGGGGGAATTGCAGGGGACGTTGCGCCCTCGACCTCCGACCCCCAGCCATAAAGGCTGGTCCTTTGTTTGCGGAGTTCCTTCTCTCTCTCTCTCGCCTCCCGAATGTCCTGCTGGACGTCGGGCCGAAGCGGCAGCGAGGATCGCAGCTTGAAGAAAGGGTTCTCTTTCAAGGTGGCCGACTCTTCATCGTTATCGCTCCCGTCATCACCTTCCTCACAGTTGATGTTTCGGACTCGGCCGACAGAGTAGGGCTTCACGGAGAAAGACCTTCCGTGTCCCGACCCGTCCACCACTGTCGTAGACCTCTCAGTCAGTTTATCCACCTGGTCAAGTGTGCGAACCACAGATGAGGGAGTGCTCTCCAGAATGATCACCTGACCTTTGGTACCCTCGGTGAGTCCTGGACCATGAGGTCCAGTGGAGGACAAGGTTAATCCGCCATCTGGGTCAGCTCCAAGAAACTCCAAGCTCCGTGTGCGTTCCATGGAGAGCCTGGCCGTCTCCTGAAGCTGAGCTCCAGCACTGGAAATCTCACAGGAGGAGACAGAGGATGGCCTGTTGTTCAGGATAGCGAGACACTCCTTGGGTTCCTGGAATGCCTCGAACAGGAGCTTCCTCTCCCGAAGTTGCCTCACAGTGCCTTTGTCGTAAAACCCAGGCAGCCTACCCAGCTGGACCAGAGCCTTCTCCCGTTCCACCTCGGCCTGGATTTCCTGCTGCATCTTCTTCCCGGCAAATTGCCGGTCCTTGCCCTCACTCTGCATGGACTTGAGCGGCAGCTCCTGGGAGAGGATCGACTTCTTTATTGGAATCTCCACAAACTCCTTCGCCTTGTCTTCCTCAGGTTCCATGCCACGTGACCGACGTAAGCTTTGCTCCCGTTTGATAGCCAAGCGGATCTCCCTCTCAATTGGGGTTTCATTGGGATCCGGGGAGGGAGAGGCTATGGAGGTGGAGGAGATTTCTGTGGTGCTGTTTGGGGAGAAATCCGCTGAAACCCCACTGTCACTCTGGCTGTCTTCAAACTGATCCTTATCCATTCTCTTGGCTCTCCGTGGAGCATCCGTAGACGTCACCTGCTTCAACTCTCTCCCCCAATCTTTGGCACCACTCTCTCTTCTGGTCTCTACCACGCCTGAACCTGAAACCCTCGGCTTTCTCTCTGCGTCTGTTTGCTCACTTTCCCTGTCTCCCTCCCTCCACCCTCCTGCTGCCTCTATCAAAGGCTCTTTTGCCACAATAGCACCGCAGGCTGGGCTTCCAGGATCCGGATTGGCCGCCTGTTCACCAGCAACTGTCTCTAGGGGTGGAGCAGGTGTGCACACCTGTTGCACTTCCTTGTCTTCATTGTCAGAAGCCAAAATCGAAGAGTCTGGCTCCCCCTGCTGGTGGAGTATACTGGGACCCGTGTGTGGAGGATGGTCCTCAGTGATGAGACCTCTGGAGGAGCTTCGGGAGAAGGCTGGAGTCGGAGGTTTGGTACTGCTACTGTCCCTCCGGACCCACTCTTCCCTCGCAGATGTAAAATCCAGAGGCTTGCAGTCAATCCCATGCTCCTCGCTGTTCTCTGACAGAAAGACGATGGAGTCTGAGCCCTCGGGAGAATCCGAATGTTGCTCCATGACTGTCTGAACTGCTTGTGCTGGCACTGGAGGCCAGTCATAGTCTCTGGTTGTGTCGTGGTTCGACTCCATCACTGCATCTGGGCTCCTAGAAGAAGGTGAAGAGGGAAACTCTTCGAATCTTGTCTCAGAGGGATTGTCGGTGTTCGTCTGCTGTTGTTCAGGAGAAGCAGAGTGCATGTCTTCATCCTGGGCCTGGGGGGCGAGGTCTCCAGCCATCCACAGCCCGCTCCCCCATTCATCCTGAGACTCCGACCCCAGCGGACTCCGGAAAGACTCCATTGTGGAATCGGAAGCAAAGCTTATTTACAAGATGCCAGAGATCAGGATCTGTAATTAAATTAAGAGAGTGTGAGGAACCTTTTAAAGAACCTTCACATAATGCAAAGGTCCTGTACCAATTTATTGGTTCCTTTGGATGTTCATCCCATAACCATCTATACAGAACCATCTACAAAAGGTTTTCCACTAACCTGAAGAATCCTTTAACCTCACAAAGAACCACTGAAGCTGGTTCTTTTTAAGGTGTCATGGTTTTATATAGAACCCTTGAATAAGTCTTCTCTAACCAGCCCACGATCCATCCCTAGATATTGGGAGTTAAGTCTCAGGGTCCATGAGGACTGATTCTTTACCTGCTACTGAAGATCTGTCGAGTCTAGCTCCACCTCGTCTGACACACCTGATGCAGGTAAGAAAGGCCTGAATTCCACAGCCAGGTGTGTTATGTGACCTCTTCACAGTGAAAGATCTCCAGGAGCAGGATTGGGCACCCCTGTTCTAGGACATCACGTATAGAACCCTCTCTCTTTTAGCGTTCCAGATGAGTCAGACACGTTCTGGTTTCTGCTGATCTGGAACAAGCGCTAATCAGCTTAGTTCTGTCCCCTACAAAATGACCAGGTCCTGAGCGGAAGATGGACTGGCGTGACCTCCTGGTTCCCCCAGTCCATCCCGCCTACCTGCTTGGTTGTTTCAGCACCAGGTTTTACCCGCTGAGCTTCCCCCTGGTTCTCCCATATTACTGTAAATCCTCTTTGTCAGCTTCAGGATGCCGCGCTGACCTTCTTATCTCACTCACTGACCAGCTGAGAAGATCTTCCCACTTTTGTAAGAGCTAGGCTAGCGCTGGAAACCAGCAAAACCAGTGAAATAAACATGATGTAAAATCAGGTGAGAGTGAAAACTGTAGCCAGAGAGAAGAAAACCTCGTGGCCGGGGATGAGATTGGAGGTGTTAACGCTGTAGAGGAGCTGGAAGTGTTTGTAAAGGAATTTGGGGAGAACCAGGTCACACACGGGTCCCCACGTTACCCTCACACCACTGATGAGCTCAGAGATGGCCCAGGTCCAGGGCCTAATGTCCTAAATTCTCTTTCTCACGAAACCAGGCTCCCCAGGCTGGGTTTCTGGACACAGATAAAAGCTACTGCTGGACAAACGAGCATCTGAGAATCATCATTAAAGCCGTAATGAGGAATCGCTTCTGACTGACCGAAAGCCTGCACTGAGAGAGACCCCCAATCGGCGGCAGCACAGCAGTCCTGGTGCCGCTAACGCTCAGAAAAACAACCAGAGCTGCTTAAAGAGAGACTGTCCCTTCACCTAAAACTAAACACAAACTCCTGTCCAGCCCAAGCCTGAGGGAACACCTGGCCCAAACCCGGTACTGCCTGGCTGTAGAGGAGGTCCTGGTGGGATTTCTGTCTGGAGCTGGTCAACCAGCTTGGTCTTGTTGGTCATGCTGGTTGTCATGCTCAGTTTAGTCATGGTGGTAGAGCAGATTGGTCACATGGGTCTTTTGTTGTCAAGCTGATCAGACTAGTTGACAATCTTGATCAGGCTGGTCATGCTGCTCGACCAACTGAACCATCAGACCTGATTAAAAACATACCCCTAACTGGTCAAGAGCTGAACTGGTCAAGAGCTGAACTGGTCAAGCAGCTGGAGCTGGTCAAGCAGCTGGAGCTGGTTTATTCCAGCAGGTCTAGGAGGAACTTCAGCTTCGTACAGAAAGTTAAAGGTTCGTTTCTAATCTGCTGCAGAAGGTCAGAACCGGCTCTGGACCCGGTTCAAGGTTAGCGTATCCTAGCCGCCTGTGCAGGGATCCTGCTGTTATTCCGGGCTGGCTGGTGCTGATTGGATTGGGATGCTGTTAATGCTCTGGACTCTGGACCTGCTATATTTACCTGCTGGGCTCAGAGCTGTGTCAGTGTTTGCAGGTGTCTCATGGTGTAATGCTAATTACATAAGGAACAGATTAGCGCTGTTTAATCGGCTCAGCGCCTGACCGCCTCTGTCAGTGTGACCAGGATCTATTTTCCCATTGAGGAATTACACAGGCATTACTGTGTTCTCCTGCGTGGAGCAACAGATGACCTTAATACACTATATTTCATCATTCCAACACCGAGCGAACCCGAGCGGAACCTGCGCTGCTAGCACTGCTTAGCCTGTTCATTAATTCACTTCTGTTGGATTTGATACATTTATTGATCCAAACAAACTCCCACAGAAACTCATCTGGACCTGTGATTGGTCAGAGCATACAGGAGCACACTGGGGATTGGGTATAAAGAGCTAATTTGCATATTGCAGCCAGCTTGGATATCAGCCATCTTCACAATTACGATTAATGAGCTCCATACTGGGCAACCCTTTTGTAAAGGTTCTAAAAAGAACCATATACATACTTGAATATGAAGAACCCTTTCACCAGGCAGAGAACCTGTTAAGCATCCAAAGTGTTCCTTAACTTGTACCAAAAGTGGAACCCTTTTTGGTGCTTTATAGAACCATTTTAACAGATGCTGTAAAGAGAACCATCTACAGGAATCTTCCTTTGTTTACACGGAACCCTTAAAACAAACAGAACAGAACCATTTTAGAACCCAAGGGTTCTTTGACTTTCTTTAACAATAGTGGAACACTTTTTAAAAGGTTCTATAAAGAACCATCTACAAGAGCTTTTCCTAGTACGTACGGAACCCTTTAACCAGGCAGAGAACCATTCATGTGGTTCCTCACACACCAGCCTTTAAAAAAGTGTTCTGTGTGGTACCAAAAAGCGGTTCCACTGTTATTACCCCCCTCCCTCACACACACACACACACACACACACACACACACACACACACAGCCCCACCAACACCAACTCCACCTGCAGTTTAGAAGAGAGAGAAGAGCCCACCTGCTGCTGGGGGTCCGGATCCTCAGGAGTGTGTGAGCTGTGGTGTGAGTAGAGGATAAACACACACAGGACAGCCCACTGACCCGGTCAGCTTTACTAGCGCTCTCTCTCTCTCTCTCTCTCTCTCTCTCTCAGTTCTGCTAGATGGTGTAAAAACCTTCTCATTAGTTTCCCTACAACCCCCCACCCACCACCACCACTCTAACCCCCACCCACTCCTTTTCAGTCCCTCCTTTTCACTCAACTTTTCAGTCCCTCTTGTCCCCAAACTATTAAGCAACATCAGTTCTGACCACTAGAGGGTGCACGACCCCCCCACAAAACCCCACCTGGGTCAGATTACAGGCCCACAATCCCACAATCCCACATTCTCAAGGACAGAGGTAACGGCTCTAGATCAGGCGCTCAGCAGCAGGAAGTGAACTACTGATGCTTTTATTCTGTAATCAATCAGAATTCTGTTAGAAAAGCCCAAACTGATCAAAGCAGTAACATTCACAACCTGTAACATTACTAACACTGCACGAGCCCAGAGCCCGGCGGACAGTTCCCCACCCGTCAAAACCAGGGTCAGTCCATCTGACAGCGGCGGGGGCAGGAGAGGGGACAGTAGAGGAGATGGGGCAGCGGTAGGGCAGGACAGGAGTGGACGGTAGTGTCGGTGTGAGCTGCTCTGATGCAGCACTGCTGTAGAACTGAGGCCCAAACTGAAAAACAACAGCGCAGTCGTGTTCCAGGTATCCGTCCTGCTCGGGGTCACTCCGGGTCAGTTAGAGGGTTTACGGATTATTCTAGAAAAGCAGAGACTGTAATGTTCATTATCCAGGATAAAAAACAGACCTTTCAGATTTTAATTACAGTTACAATTCAATTACATTCAACTGCATGATGCTGTACATCCTAATCTTCTGTATGAGTATATATATTTATTTATTTTATCACTGTCAGAACAAAATCATATTTCACCTCATCTGAAACCAGTGGATCTTTATACTGTGTCAGAATTTCAGGATGAATGGACCAATAGAAACGCTTCACACTGACATCCATCAAAGGTTCAGGAGGGTTTTGCTCCTCCTGTAAAGCTGCTGATCTGGAGATACGAGGTGATGATGATATTAATATTCATATTTGGGCTTTTATTATAGAGGAAATGACCAGTGGACACTGGTTTTCACATGGACACTGGTGCACTACTGGAGCCTACTGGTCTTTAAGTAGAAACCAGGTGAAAGTCCAGTTCAGTCCAGTAAAATCTAAATCCAGTAACCAGTTCATTCCAGTAGAGGTTCTGAACCAGGCTGGATTTCCAGTAGAGCTGAGGTTCTCCTGAAGTACAGTGGGTTTCTGTGTGGGGTTGGAGCTCCTGGAGCTGAACCTGCTGATGTTCCTCACTAGAGACCCTGAAGCTCTCAGGGAACACTGCGTCTCCCACAGGCTGCGTTCACTTTACACAGTTCACTCATTTTCACTCCTAGATCACACTCCTATCACCACTGCCCAACACATCTCCAGCTCCAGCTGCTTTATTCTCTTTGTTTTATATTTTTACTTTTTTCTATTTTCACGCATCTTTTGATCTCATTGTCTACTCTTTGCACTTTGTGGTGAATGGACCAATAGGAATGCTCCAGTTATTGATACTGAGTGTTTATGACTTCTAGAATTTGATCATTTTGGAGATACATGTTTTTATGTGGGCAGTGATGCAGGGTCCATGGCGTCTGTAATGAGGACGGATGATCTGTTTATTTACATTTCACTTATTTACACCTTAATGCGCATGCGCTCCGTCAGACACTGACGCAGACCGGGTCACTTGATGGTGACCCAGAAGCTGAAGATCAGAACCGATTAGAAGAGCGTGTAATGTGAACGCAGCCGCTAACACAGACAGGCGCTGTAGTTCAGGTGGACCAGCAGCAGGGGGCGACAGACAGAAACAGATAATCGAGTGACAAAGGGGGCAGAAATCACGTGACCGACATCACATGACTGAGCAGCACTGGCAGGTTTTTGTCTTCGGGCCGTCTGCCCCTCCCTCACGGTTCGAGACGGCAGCGTCGGTCAGCGGTGTGGCTTTAGAGGCCAGTAGCGGCTGTTCCTCCACTAGCTGACTGTCGGCCGGCTGCTTTCGGCTGGACTCCGCCTCCTCCACTGTCCCATCCAGTGGAATGTCCTGGAACTGCCCTGGTGAAGACGGTGCAGGCGCTGTGGGTTTTGAGGAGGACACTGCGGGGTGTAGCGCCTCCTGCTGAACTGCTTTAGGGTCTGCAGCTGCAGAGTGCTCTGGGAAGGACGGTGTGGGAGACAGGGAAGCTTCTACAGTGCCCTCTAGTGTTCCAGTGTGAAGCTGCTGCTCCTCCAGGACTGTCTGCTCCACATCTCCTTCTGCTGCACTTTGCTCCACGGCAGGGGTTGTGACCTCAGCACTGGCATCAGCACTGGCATCAGCACTGGCAACAGCACTGGCTTCAGCACTGACATCAGCGCTGGCATCTGTCAGAAGTGGGAAGAAAGGAATTACTGTCAGTCACTCTGATCACGGTACTTAAACACTGGCATTAGGCAGCATGGAGCCAATAGGGTCATGATGTTGATCTGCTCCAGAGAGTCCTATTCTATTGGCAGTACTTCTTCTCTACAGGGACTAGACAAGCTGTGCGGTGTCAGCAATGGGTGCAACTTAAAGTATGCATTTATTAGAAGGGGTGTCCACAAACATTTGGACATTTGGACTTACCAGTAGTGTCAGCGCTCCTCCCACTGCTGGTGTCTGCCCTGGTATCTGGGCTGGTTTCTGCATTAACGTCTGCATCTGCATTCGCGTCTGGGTCTGCTGTAGCGTCTGGGTCTGCTGTAGCGTCTGGGTCTGCTGTAGCACCTGCGTCTGCTGTAGCGCCTGCGTCTGCTGTAGCGTCTGGGTCTGCTGTAGCGCCTGCGTCTGCTGTAGCGCCTGCGTCTGCTGTAGCGTCTGGGTCTGCTGTAGCACCTGCGTCTGCTGTAGCGCCTGCGTCTGCTGTAGCGTCTGGGTCTGCTGTAGCGCCTGCGTCTGCTGTAGCGCCTGCGTCTGCTGTAGCGTCTGGGTCTGCTGTAGCACCTGCGTCTGCTGTAGCGCCTGCGTCTGCTGTAGCGTCTGGGTCTGCTGTAGCGCCTGCGTCTGCTGTAGCGCCTGCGTCTGCTGTAGCGTCTGGGTCTGCTGTAGCGCCTGCGTCTGCTGTAGTGTCTGGGTCTGCTGTAGCGTCTGCATTAGCATCTGCGCTGTTGTTTGTGTCTGTAACTGCGTCCACTTCAGGCTGCTCAGCATCACAACACACTTCTAGGTGATTCTCAGCTCCTCGTGTTTCTTCCTCTTTGTCATCTGCAGACTCCGCCCCCTCCTCCAGCTCCTCAGACTCCACTCTGGAAACTTCTGAAATTTCCTCTCCCTCATCCGTGATGATCACTCTCTCTGCTCGGATGATCGCACTGTCGTCGTCACACACGCCCTGGCCAGGCTCCGCCTCCGAGAAGCCCAGGAATGTCAGGGTGATCGGGCCCTCTGCTAGCCCGTTAGCTTGTGCTAGCCCGTCCTGAAGAGGGGCATTGTGGGATTTCTCCTCTCTGGCAGTGCCATTGGTGAGAGAGGGTGTGACCGAAGTCTTCTCCATAACATCCGTGACCTCTCTGACCTCCACCGAGTGACCTGCGGATCAGAACACGAGTCACGTTAAAATGAATCTTTAATAACATTATCCAGAATGAATTTCTGAATGGTTGTGTTGTTTTAATGAATGTGTTTTTATGTATTTATTTTAGGAGGTTAAATATTCTTCACAAGGGGGCGCTGTGAAATGGTGTTGATGGCACCTCAGCAGTAAATGAAGCCTTACCAAGTGAAGCAGGTAAGAGGAAGGAGCTGCAGGAGAAACACAGCAGAACAGAGAGAGAGAGAGAGAGAGATCAGCAGAGAGTAGAGTCTGGAGTCAGGCCCCGCCCACTCTGGAAACTGCATTTCAAAAATATCCGAACAGGGTCTCAAACTGGTCGGACTGAACTGTGTTTGTGTGTGTGTCTGTCACACACATACACACACACACACACACACATACAGGTGAAGACAGAGGGAAGGCTGGAGGTAAGATAGAGGACAGGTCTGGATGGGTGCAGGTGGAGTAAACAGGTGTGTCTCACTTACCTGCTGTCACTGAAGCATCTCCCTGTGGGACAGACATGAGAGAGATGGTCAGCAGATGCTCTCTCTCTCTCACACACACACACATACACACACACACACACACACATACACACTGGCTTTCAGCTGATTAGCTCTGAGCATTGTGAATTTTAAATGGTGGTGATGTTACAAGGAAAAGGCACAGTAGTAAGACTATAATACACTACAGGAAGCATAGGGGGCGCTCTATAATGCTCTATAATGTTCATATGATCCACACGCTCATTCTGACAGACTGTAATACACTACAGGAAGCGTAGGGGGCGCTCTATAATGCTCTATAATGATCATATGATCCACACGCTCATTCTGACAGACTGTAATACACTACAGGAAGCATAGGGGGCGCTCTATAATGCCTTATAATGTTTATATGATACACACGCTCATTCTGACAGACTGTAATACACTACAGGAAGCGTAGGGGGCGCTCTATAATGCTCTATAATGTTCATATGATCCACACGCTCATTCTGACAGACTGTAATACACTACAGGAAGCGTAGGGGGCGCTCTATAATGCTCTATAATGATCATATGATCCACACGCTCATTCTGACAGACTGTAATACACTACAGGAAGCATAGGGGGCGCTCTATAATGCCTTATAATGTTTATATGATACACACGCTCATTCTGACAGACTGTAATACACTACAGGAAGCTTAGGGGGCGCTCTATAATGCCTTATAATGTTCATATGATACACACGCTCATTCTGACAGACTGTAATACACTACAGGAAGCGTAGGGGGCGCTCTATAATGCTCATATGATACACACGCTCATTCTGACAGACTGTAATACACTACAGGAAGCGTAGGGGGCGCTCTATAATGCTCTATAATGCTCATATGATCCACACGCTCATTCTGACAGACTGTAATACACTACAGGAAGCGTAGGGGGCGCTCTATAATGCTCTATAATGCTCATATGATACACACGCTCATTCTGACAGACTGTAATACACTACAGGAAGCGTAGGGGGCGCTCTATAATGCTCTATAATGCTCATATGATACACACGCTCATTCTGACAGACTGTAATACACTACAGGAAGCTTAGGGGCACCATTTACTGCCATTACTGAAAAACTTTTCTGAAGAGTGTACACTAGTGTGGACGTGTTCCAACATTTCATGCATGCAGTCACACACCCATTCATTGTCGCTGCTGTTTCCTCAGGATCAGCAACACACACACACACACACACACACACACACACACAGTCTAACATTGTGTTTTCTTATCTGGCCTGTTTTGGTAGAGATAAGCATCAGTAACAGTCTTTCTCTAACATTTCTCGAGAGCTCCAGCCGGTTCTCACAGTCTGCCAGATAAACAGCGCACACCCAGCCTGACTGATTATCCGCCCACCATCGCGGATGCAGGACTGACTGGCTGATTATTGATCCCATGCTCAGACACTGTATTCTGTCAGCCCGCTGAGGCAGTGTGTACTGTGCTGACTGATTACCCAGCAGGGGGAGCCAGTGAGCTGTGATCAGTCAGCAGAGTGAGAGGGATCAGTGTTCAGCCGGTCTGTGTGAATATGGGAAGGTAATACTGCATGTCTGATTATTCCTTATGACTGGCACAACGAGTCTGATGCCCACATAGATGGTGCTGCATAAACAGCTCCATGTACCTGATGCCCATCTGAATGCCATTGTGAGACATATATGAGTGGCACTATAAGACTGATGTGGTGTGTTTGATGCCCATGAGTGGCACAGTGTGTTTGACACTCAAGTGAGTTCCAAAGTGAGTCTGATGCCCATATAAGTGCCACAGTGAGACACGATACGAATAGTTTCATGTATCTGATGCCCAAGTACTATACGACCCAATTGCACTATAAGACTGGCACAGTGTGGCTGATGCCCATAAGACTGGCATAGTGTGCCCGCTGTGTTGGAAGTGCAGATGTGTTTGGGGGAGGTGTGAGGAAGACTGACTCTGGGTAAACAGCCTCTCCTGAACCCGGTCCAGTTGGATCGTCAGAACAGAATAAATGTTTAGGTGTGATTTGCATTCTGAGCTGCTGCTTCCTGCGGCTGCCTGTCAGCACAGAGTGTGTTTAGGTGTGTGTGTGTGTGTGTGTGTGAGTGTGTGTGTGTGTGTGTCAGCTGGCCTTGGCTGTGGGCGCTGTGCAGGGTTATTGTGAACAGAAGCGCTGTACGCTGTCGCCTCCGCAGATCCTCCTTTCCCCCCCGGAGCTGGGAGGCAGCGGGGCGGCGGGGCAGCAGGGGGGGTCACTAAGTTTGTTTAGAAGCTTGAGCAGCTCTGCATCTCCTGACGTCCAGCAGAGCACATCACTCACTAATCAAATCATAATATGCAAATCAGCTCCAACCAATCTGAGTGTTAGCTAACGTGTGCTGACCAATCACAGCTCCAGATTATAGAGTTGTGAGGGGTGCTAGGAGATTATTTTGGCTAAACAAGCGCCCCCTTTATAGCGCCCCCAGCCTTTAATACTGAGATACGTAAATGAGCTCTAAATGGGTGGGGCTACACTGCTGTAGGCTGAGTGGGTGGGGCTACACTGCTGTAGTGAGTGGCTATAACTGCAGTAATAGCTGTCAGCTCCAGGACTGTGCAGGTTTGCTTTTCTGCATGCTGTGATTTTGATGACTGCGCCAATGCTTTGCATATGCAAATTAATAGTTCTGAATAATTAAGCTTTCATGTATTTGCATATTCACTGTGATAACTGATTTATTTTGTTGATAGGTTAAAAGATGTGGGAAAGTGCAGATTGTTGATAGTGTCTCACCTCTCCATTGCCATGACGACCAGCGTGAGCCTGGGCCGAATCTGAGCTGTTCTCAATTTGGTCCTGTAGCCTCCCTACTGCCTCACCCAACCGCTCTGTCTCACTCTGCAACCTGAACACATCGATATACACAATAAGTTAGGGTGTAGGGGTTAAGGTGTAGGCGATAGGATGTAGACGGTAGGATGTGGGGGACAAGGTGTAGGGGATAGGGTGTAGGGGTTAGTATGTAGGGGACAGAGTGTAGGGGATAGGGTGTTGGGGTTAGGATGTAGGGGTTAGGGTGTAGGGGATAGGGTGTAGGAGATGGGGTGTAGGGGATAGGATGTTGGGGTTAGGATGTAGGGGATAGGGTGTAGGGGATAGGGTGTGGGCTGTAGGATTTGAGAACTGAAGTTAGTGAAGTTTAGTGAATGTAGAGGTATCGAGTCTGCAGGTTCTGTAGGTTCTGCAGGTTCCACGTTCTCTCAGGAACAGAGACAGACTAACTCAGCACTGCCATCAGCTCCTAATTACAGCTACTAACAGCTGGAGCTCCACCCCCCACCACCAGCTGTTCACAGTAACAAGTTCTATATCTGTACTGCACACACACACACACACTGTATTAAAAAGAAGAGGTAGGGTTTAACAGGATTTTGGGTGTAGATAGGGTGTGGGATTTAGGGTGTAGGGTTTAGGGTGTAGATAGGGTATAAGGATTTAGGGTGTAGATAGGGTGTGGGATTTAGGGTGTAGATAGGGTATAAGGATTTAGGGTGTAGACAGGGTGTGGGATTTAGGGGGTAGATAGGGTGTGGAATTTAGGGTGTAGATAGGGTATAAGGATTTAGGGTGTAGATAGGGTATAAGGATTTAGGGTGTAGACAGGGTGTGGGATTTAGGGGGTAAATAGGGTGTGGAATTTAGGGTGTAGATAGGGTATAAGGATTTAGGGTGTAGATAGGGTATAAGGATTTAGGGTGTAGCCAGGGTGTGGGATTTAGGGAGTAGATAGGGTATAAGGATTTAGGGTGTAGATAGGGTATAAGGATTTAGGATGTATACAGGGTGTGGGATTTAGGGGGTAGATAGGGTATAAGGATTTAGGGTGTAGATAGGGTATAAGGATTTAGGATGTATACAGGGTGTGGGATTTAGGGGGTAGATAGGGTATAAGGATTTAGGGTGTAGATAGGGTATAGGATTTAGGGTGTATACAGGGTGTGGGATTTAGGGGGTAGATAGGGTATAAGGATTTAGGGTGTAGATAGGGTATAAGGATTTAGGGTGTATACAGGGTGTGGGATTTAGGGGTAGATAGGGTATAAGGATTTAGGGTGTAGATAGGGTATAAGGATTTAGGGTGTATACAGGGTGTGGGATTTAGGGGGTAGATAGGGTGTGGAATTTAGGGTGTAGATAGGGTATAAGGATTTAGGGTGTAGATAGGGTATAAGGATTTAGGGTGTATACAGGGTGTGGGATTTAGGGGTAGATAGGGTATAAGGATTTAGGGTGTAGATAGGGTATAAGGATTTAGGGTGTATACAGGGTGTGGGATTTAGGGGGTAGATAGGGTGTGGAATTTAGGGTGTAGATAGGGTATAAGGATTTAGGGTGTAGATAGGGTATAAGGATTTAGGGTGTAGACAGGGTGTGGAATTTAGGGTGTAGATAGGGTTTAGGGATTTAGGGTGTAGATAGGGTTTAGGGATTTAGGGTGTTGAGTAAACCCTTTTAATGTAAAGTTTAATGTGTAGGGTGTAGAATGCAGGGAGAAAAGAGAGAGAGAGAGAGAGAGAGAGAGAGAGAGAGACATTAGGACTTGCTTTTCTATGTGTGCTTCCATCTGTTGGGCATTTGGACCCCAGAGAGGCGATCGGGGTCCTGCGGAGTCTGGAGAACTGAGAGGAGCCTCCATCAGCCACTGATCCCTCAGAGACTTCCTCTGAGAGAGAGAGAGAGAGAGGGAGAGTCACTGTATGAACCTGGCCTTATCAACCTGGAGTGTCCACTGGAAACCCACATCAGAGGCAGAGGGTGAGGGTTCTAGAAGAGTGAGGGTTCCAGTAGAGCGAGGGTTCTAGAAGAGTGAGGGTTCCAGTAGAGCGAGGGTTCTGGAAGAGTGAGGGTTCTAGTAGAGCGAGGGTTCTAGTAGAGCGAGGGTTCTAGAAGAGTGAGGGTTCCAGTAGAGCGAGGGTTCTAGTAGAGCGAGGGTTCTAGTAGAGCGAGGGTTCTAGAAGAGTGAGGGTTCCAGTAGAGCGAGGGTTCTAGTAGAGCGAGGGTTCTAGTAAATAAGGGTTCGAGGAAGATTCGTCCTCCTATATGAGCCGCCAGACCTTCATGCTTACACCTCCTGCTTCATACACTCTCAGCTCTGCGTGTTGTGTGTGATTGTTGAGTATGTGTCTATTTGTTGCATGTGTGTATGTTTGTGTGTTGAGTATGTGTGTGTATGTTTGTGTGTTGAGTATGTGTGTATGTTTGTGTGTTGAGTATGTGTGTATGTTTGTGTGTTGAGTATGTGTGTGTATGTTTGTGTGTTGAGTATGTGTGTATGTTTGTGTGTTGAGTATGTGTGTGTATGTTTGTGTGTTGAGTATGTGTGTGTGTGTATGTTTGTTGAGTATGTGTGTATGTTTGTGTGTTGAGTATGTGTGTGTATGTTTGTGTGTTGAGTATGTGGGTTTGTATGTTTGTGTGTTGAGTATGTGTGTGTGTGTATGTTTGTTGAGTATGTGTGTATGTTTGTGTGTTAAGTATGTGTGTATGTTTGTGTGTTGAGTATGTGTGTGTATGTTTGTGTGTTGAGTATGTGGGTGTGTATGTTTGTGTGTTGAGTATGTGGGTGTGTATGTTTGTGTGTTGAGTATGTGTGTATTGAATGTGTCTGTTTGTGTGTGTGTTTAGTGTGTATGTATGTGTGTGTGTGTGTGTGTTCAGTGTGTGTGTATGTGTTGAGTGTGTGTGTGTGTGTGTGTGTCAACCTGTCTGACCACCTTAAACAAAGAGACACACTGGAGAATTTAGTTGCCGTAGGAACCGTCAGGAAGCAAAGAAAAGGAACACAAGCAGAAACAATGGATAAGTGTACACACACACACACACACACACACACATACACACACACACACACACACACACACACACACACACACACACACTAAAAGTTTGTTACCTTTAACTGCTGAACTCTGAGTTTTTCATCCTCCAGTGCTCTTTTGGCTCGATCCTCCTCTTCCTGCATCCGCCGCTTCTCCTGTACACACACACACACACACACACACACACACACACACAAATACAGTATATAGAATAAGAAGAGTGAATAGAGAATAAACTGGAATGTATAGAGTGAGTAGGTGTTTGGAGTGAGCAGGAGTGAGCTGGTGTTTGGCGTGAGCAGGTGTTTGGAGTGAGCAGGAGTTTGGAGTGAGCAGGAGTTTGGAGTGATCAGGTGTTTGGAGTGATCAGGAATATGGAGTAAGCAGGAGTTTGGAGTGAGCAGGTGTTTGGAGTGAGCAGGAATATGGAGTAAGCAGGAGTTTGGAGTGAGCAGGTGTTTGGAGTGAGCAGGAGTTTGGAGTGAGCAGGAGTTTGGAGTGATCAGGAGTTTGGAGTGAGCAGGTGTTTGGAGTGAGCAGGTGTTTGGAGTGAGCAGGAGTTTGGAGTGATCAGGAGTTTGGAGTGAGCAGGAGTTTGGAGTGATCAGGAGTTTTGAGTGAGCAGGAGTTTGGAGTGAGCAGGTGTTTGGAGTGAGCAGGAGTTTGGGTGTGTTATTGAGGCTGCCTGGCTGCGTTGCGGTTTGGTGTTTGGTTACGGGGTGTGGAGGCACTGGCTTCACCAAACTCAATTATTCAAACACTGCAGATCTCTCTCTTACACACATACACACACACTCACTCACTCACACACACACTTATACACACACCGAGACAGTGTACTGTGTGTGTGTGTGTGTGTGTGTGTGTGTGTTTTCAGCATGATGTCCTGTCTTTGTAGAACACCCAGAGACTCACACAGGGCTAACCCACGGTCTTATAAAAAAGGGTTCTGCAGAGAGCCCTATTTAAGGGTTCTTCGGTAAGCGTAATGGTTCTATGTAGAACCAACACAACTTAAAGAACCTTTTGAATGTGTGAATAAACTCTAAACAAATAGGTTCTTTGCCTGATGTACATGATTTTATAGAACTTTGGCTCTAGACAATGGCTCTAGATAGCATCAGGGTTCCACTATTGTAATGAGGTAAATAACCCTTTCCATGCTTATTGAGTCCTTTTTGGTAAGACTATAATATTGAAAAGGTTCTGTGATATGTGTGTGTGTGTGTGTGTGTGTGTGTGTGTGTGTGTGTACACACCGCTATAGCCTGCAGCCTCTGCTGGTACTTCTCCGCTTCATCCATTCTGACCCTGCGGGGAGAAAACCGGTCAGTCTGAGGACGCTCTGATCTGATGCTCAATTTCACACCATTTCAGCTTTAATGAATCTGCAGCAAATGAGCTCTTAGCTTAGCTTCATTCAGCCCAGCTCACACACCAGATTACTGTCAGAGTGAAACACACACGACTTCTCTGGAGCACCAGCAGCCTCCCACACCACATCTTACACACTATACGGACGAAAGTATTGGGACATTCAGCTGCAAGAGCGTTAGTGAGGTCAGAATGTTGGATGATGGTCACCACCCCACCTCATCATCCCCAACTCCTCCCAAAAATACTGGATGGAGCTCCTCCACCATCATTCCAGAGAGCACAGTTCCTCCACTGCTCCACAGCTCCTCAATGCTGAGGGGCTTTATACCCCTCTAGCCCTCGCCTGGCATTAGGCAGCATGGAGCCGATAGGGTCATGATGTTGATCTGCTCCAGAGAGTCCTATTCTATTGGCAGTACTTCTTCTCTACAGGGACTAGGCAAGCTGTGTGTGCATTTGCACATCTCTGTCAGCAATGGGTGCAGTTTAAAGTAGCTGAATGTTGGATCAGAGGGGGTGTCCACAAACATTTTTTTTTTTTTACCAAACTTCTCCTTTAAGTCGCATCTCGGCCCTCAACACAGAGTCCTGCACAGCGGAGTGTTCAGCTCTGAGTGTGTGTGTCCCATGTGGAGAGTGTAAAAGTAGGGTGTATTTCAGGGGAAACCTCCAAACAAGCCTCCAGGAGCAGCACACACACACATACACACACACACACACTGCAGGGGGAAACGCAGAGGAGTAAACAACGTGCCTTTGATCAGTTCCACTCTGGAGGTCCCAGCAGAACCCTGTATGCTAATTAGACCAAAATACACAGCGTCCCTGCGGAGAGCACAGAGAGAGAGACAAATAGGGAAAGCGACACGAAAGAGAGACAGAGAAAGCGATCAAGAGAGAGAGAGACGAGCCTCACTCTCTCCAAGCCTAGCTCGCTCACCCCTCAGGCACAGAGGCAGAGCGTTTAAAGGGGTACTCTAGAGTTTTCCACCCTAATCTCTATATGCTGTATCTGTAGAGTACGACCGATCACCACAGACAATCCCTTAAACACCATCACATCTACAGTACACTCCTGACTGACCATCACATCTACAGCACACTCCTGACTGACCATCACATCTACAGTACACTCCTGACTGACCATCACATCTACAGTACACTCCTGACTGACCATCACATCTACAATACACTCCTGACTGACCATCACATCTACAGTACACTCCTGACCCACCATCGCATCTACAGTACACTCCTGACTGACCATCACATCTACAATACACTCCTGACTGACCATCACATCTACAGTACACTCCTGACTGACTCACCATCACATCTACAGTACACTCCTGACTGACCATCACATCTACAGTACACTCCTGACCCACCATCGCATCTACAGTACACTCCTGACTGACCATCACATCTACAATACACTCCTGACTGACCATCACATCTACAGTACACTCCTGACCCACCATCGCATCTACAGTACACTCCTGACTGACCATCACATCTACAATACACTCCTGACTGACCATCACATCTACAGTACACTCCTGACTGACCCACCATCACATCTACAGTACATTCCTGACTGACCTTCACATCTACAGTACACTCCTGACTGACCATCACATCTACAGTACACTCCTGACTGACCCACCATCACATCTACAGTACACTCCTGACTGACCATCACATCTACAGTACACTCCTGACCCACCATCACATCTACAGTACACTCCTGACTGACCATCACATCTACGGTACACTCCTGACCCATCATCACATCTACAGTACACTCCTGACTGACCATCACATCTACAGTACACTCCTGACTGACCCACCATCACATCTACAGTACATTCCTGACTGACCCTCACATCTACAGTACACTCCTGACTGACCATCACATCTACAGTACACTCCTGACTGACTCACCATCACATCTACAGTACACTCCTGACTGACCATCACATCTACAGTACACTCCTGACTGACCATCACATCTACAGTACACTCCTGACCCATCATCACATCTACAGTACACTCCTGACTGACCATCACATCTACAGTACACTCCAGACCCATCATCACATCTACAGTACACTCCTGACTGACCATCACATCTACAGTACACTCCTGACTGACCATCACATCTACAGTACACTCCTGACCCACCATCACATCTACAGTACACTCCTGACTGACCCACCATCACATCTACAGTACATTCCTGACTGACCCTCACATCTACAGTACACTCCTGACTGACCATCACATCTACAGTACACTCCTGACTGACTCACCATCACATCTACAGTACACTCCTGACTGACCATCACATCTACAGTACACTCCTGACTGACCATCACATCTACAGTACACTCCTGACCCATCATCACATCTACAGTACACTCCTGACTGACCATCACATCTACAGTACACTCCTGACTGACCCACCATCACATCTACAGTACACTCCTGACTGACCATCACATCTACAGTACACTCCTGACCCACCATCACATCTACAGTACACTCCTGACTGACCATCACATCTACGGTACACTCCTGACCCACCATCACATCTACAGTACACTCCTGACTGACCCACCATCACATCTACAGTACATTCCTGACTGACCCTCACATCTACAGTACACTCCTGACTGACCATCACATCTACAGTACACTCCTGACTGACTCACCATCACATCTACAGTACACTCCTGACTGACCATCACATCTACAGTACACTCCTGACCCACCATCGCATCTACAGTACACTCCTGACTGACCATCACATCTACAATACACTCCTGACTGACCATCACATCTACAGTACACTCCTGACCCACCATCGCATCTACAGTACACTCCTGACTGACCATCACATCTACAATACACTCCTGACTGACCATCACATCTACAGTACACTCCTGACTGACCCACCATCACATCTACAGTACATTCCTGACTGACCTTCACATCTACAGTACACTCCTGACTGACCATCACATCTACAGTACACTCCTGACTGACCCACCATCACATCTACAGTACACTCCTGACTGACCCTCACATCTACAGTACACTCCTGACTGACCATCACATCTACAGTACACTCCTGACTGACTCACCATCACATCTACAGTACACTCCTGACTGACCATCACATCTACAGTACACTCCTGACTGACCATCACATCTACAGTACACTCCTGACCCATCATCACATCTACAGTACACTCCTGACTGACCATCACATCTACAGTACACTCCAGACCCATCATCACATCTACAGTACACTCCTGACTGACCATCACATCTACAGTACACTCCTGACCCATCATCACATCTACAGTACACTCCTGACTGACCATCACATCTACAGTACACTCCAGACCCATCATCACATCTACAGTACACTCTTGACTGACCATCACATCTACAGTACACTCCTGACTGACCATCACATCTACAGTACACTCCTGACCCATCATCACATCTACAGTACACTCTTGACTGACCATCACATCTACAGTACACTCCTGACCCATCATCACATCTACAGTACACTCTTGACTGACCACCACATCTACAGTACACTCCTGACCCATCATCACATCTACAGTACACTCCTGACTGACCATCACATCTATAGTACACTCCTGACCCACCGTCACATCTGACTTACCTGGGTCCAAAACAGCAGCTGGGGGGGGTCTCTCATTGTTTACTTTGGGGGTCTTACTTACAGTAGCAGTGTGTGAAACTACCTCCACCATGTTTGGAAGCTGTACTTTAGCCTGGCTAGCTCTCACCGTGAGCTGAAGCTGTGCTCTATTACGCCACCAAGAGGAGATTCAGATAATACAGGAGCGAATGAGTGAATTCTGGGACTGGTACAAACAGCTGTTCTGGTGCAGGAACAGGGGGACGTCTTTGGTGGGGATCTGGAGAAATATCTGTCCTTCTGCTGGTAGAACTGGTAGATGATGAGAGCCTGAGCTACAGACGTTCTACTGGAACCAGTTTAACTACAGAACATATCTGTGTTACACTTTAACCTGTTAGCTTGTACCCAGTTTAGCCACAGTTTAGCGTGTGCGCAGCTCTGAAGCCCAGTTCATCTTTAGAGATGGTGAACCGAGACGGGCCTTGAGTCTCCTGATCTTGCAGGAGTCCGGACACGCTCAGACCAGTCAGCCAAT
>NC_132884.1:261495-271495 GCF_030463535.1 Salminus brasiliensis
AAGTACTGCCAATAGAATAGGACTCTCTGGAGCAGATACACATCATGACCCTATTGGCTCCATGCTGTCTAATGCCAGGCGTGGGCTAGAGGGGTATAAAGCCCCCCAGCATTGAGGAGCTGTGGAGCAGTGGAGGAACTGTGTTCTCTGGAATGATGGTGTTGGGGAGTGAACAATCCACACTAACTCTCTTGTTGCTGAATGCAATCAAATCCTCACAGCAATGCTGCTCCATAATCAGATAAGCAGAAGCAGGATCAGCTCTTTTAATACCCTTGATTTACAGTTGGATTACTGCCAGAAAAAAAAGCTTACGAACATCAAAACAGGCTACTTTGAACTGAATGAATGAAAATGCTATAATAATTCAGATATTATTAATATGACATTAATACCAGAGAGACATCTGTCAGTGATGTGGGTGGGGTTGATCACTGAGGAAGAGGAAGAGGGAAGAAGGTTAGAGGTGAGAGTACAGGACAGTGTTTCTGGATTCTCTGTGGACAGACAGATCATCTGCCCTACGCTTCCTGTAGTGCATTACAGTCTGTCAGAGTGAGCGTCTGGATCATATGAGCATTATAGAGCATTATAGAGCGCCCCCTACGCTTCCTGTAGTGTATTACAGTCTGTCAGAATGAGCGTGTGTATCATATGAACATTATAGAGCATTATAGAGCGCCCCCTACACTTCCTGTAGTGTATTACAGTCTGTCAGAATGAGCGTGTGGATCATATGAACATTATACAGTGTTGCTGTGTGGTTTCTGTTGTTTGCTGGGCTGTTAGAAGTCACTTTGAGGTGCTGGGTTAGTTAGTTTCAGTATTAATATAACTCCCTGTTTCTTTCAGTTCCTCTCTGAAGTCAGTCTGTGAAGCAGCTCTCTCACACTTTCCGCAGATGAAGGCAGACAGGAAGTTCTTTTTCCTGCCATAATTTCCTCGCAATGAAACTTCACCTTTAAACTTTTATGAACTCCCCCAGCTCTCTGCGCTGTTTACAGTCTCAAGCTCCTCCTTACATTGTTCTGATCTGCTTTTTTCAGACTGGTAGCTTCACTGAACCTGTGTAGAAAGTACAGATTCAGTCCACAGGGCTTACAGAACCTCCAGAACCGGGCCTCAATCTGCTTATGAAAAGAAAACTGCAAAAGTACAATATATTCCTCCCAAATCACAAGCATACACCAATCAGCCATAACATTAAAACCACTGACAGCTGAAGTGATTAACACTGATGATCTGGGTCCAGTGGGTGGATCTATCAGTCAGTGAGTGGACGGTCAGATCCTGAAGAGGCAGTGGTGGCTAGGGGCAGTGGTGGCTCAGCGGTTAGAGCGCCGGGATATCGATAACAGGGTTGTGGGTTCGATTCCCGGGCTCGGCAAGCTGCCACTGTTGGGCCCTTGAGCAAGGCCCTTTACCCTCTCTGCTCCCCGGGCGCTGGAGTTGGCTGCCCACCGCTCTGGGTGTGTGTGTGTACTCACTGCCCCTAACACGTGTGTGTGTGTGTGAGTGTGTGTTCACTACCAGATGGGTTAAATGCGGAGGACACATTTCGCTATACAGTCCACACTGTACAGTGACGAATACGTGCACCTTTATCCTTTATCCTTTATCCTGAAGATGATGAAGCAGGAATCTGAGACACTTTGACAAGAACCAGACTGTAATGTTCTAGACTGGGTCAGAATATCTCCAGAACATCAGGCAAGTTATGTGGGGTGTTCCCAGTATGCAGTGGTCAGTACCTACCAAAAGTGCTTTAAGGAAGGACGACTGTGTGTGTGTGTGTGTGTGAATGATGCGGAGGTGTGTATTAGATCACAGAGGTGCTGTGGTCTCCCTGCGGCCGGTGTTTGGGGACGACTAGCTTTTAGAACTAATCCAAATGATCACGTGATCTTTGAGGGTGGAGTGATACACACACTGTGCCGAGGTCAAGGTGGTTCCGTTTCCTCCAGTGTTCCTCAGCTCTGTGGTTCTGGTTCTGTTTGGGTTTATAGAGTAAAGGAAGTCCCACCATCTCCTAAACCTCATCCATCTACCAGCTGATGAAGATCTGGAGGAGCTCTGAGAGACGCGCTGGGGGTGTGTGTTAGCAAATTTAGCCCAGCATACACCTCACACCACGCGACTGTTACATTCATTCACCAAACACGCCTCCACCAAGGGGGCGGAGCAACTGCGGAGTCTGCTGTTTAAAATCAGAGCTGCTTCTACAGGAGAGCGCTGTCTGACCTTTGACCCCACAGCTGCATTCTGGGGGCTGAGTGTGTTTAGTGTGTTTGAGGTGAGGTGTGTGAAGAATGTCGGGCGGGTTTTATCTGATTGTTGAAGCTTACAGCCCAGAGGCACACACACACACACACACACACACACACTCTCTCAGGGCCTGTCTGAACAGGAGGGTGAATCCGGCCTGCTGTTGTTCCTCTGTCTCTCCTCACCTGGCTGAGCTCGGCTCTCTGTGTTCAGCATTAAGCTCAGTTCTGCTCCAGTTCTGCAGGAAAGACAGATTAAAGAACCCACATTCGGTTCTACCCCCGAGCTCCACCTCTACAGCCTGTCTGATTTTAAAAAACAAAAACAGTCGTAATTCCCTCCTACACCAGCCTCTCCTGATCCCGTACACACACTCGACCTTTAACACTGAGATATGGAAATCAGCTCTGATCTGATTGGCTGTGCCTCATTCAAGTAGCACTTAGAGCAAAAACTGCTTTTTAAATGGGAGCTACAGCTTCAGCTAAACTGCTGTAGGCCGGATGGGCGTGGCTAAACTGCTGTAGGCTGAATGGGCGTGGCTAAACTCCTGTAGGCTGAATGGGCGTGGCTAAACTCCTGTAGGCTGTGGTGTGATCATGTTATTGTTTGGGCTTTACTGCCTCAGGAACTCTATTTTAGTCTAGAACCTCAAACAGAACCTTCTCCACAGAGCTGAGGAACGCTGGAGGAACCGGAACCACCGTCACCTCAGCGCAGCGTGTGGTATCACTCCACCCACTCCAGTGTGAGAGGGGAACAGCTCTACAGAGCAGTTTTACTGTATTTAGTAGTCTAAGTCCAGTGTGTGTTAGCAGTCCTAGCCTAGCATCTCCTGCTGTACACTAAAGAAGCTCAGGTCAGATTCTCAACGTGACTGAATGATGATTGACTGAATCTGATCAAATGTGATTCTCCACAGCAGGGGGCGCTCTGACAAACATTCCTCCTCCATTAAAGAAGAACAATAGACACAAGACAGACAGACAGGGTTAACCGTGCCAGACAGGAGGCCAGACAGGAGGCCAGACAGGCGCGTGTGTCGATGCTGTGGCGGGTTTTTAAAGGGTTACGCTGCATTCCTCCAGAACCTGTTCAGGTCCAGCTTTAGTGCCACAGCAGCTCGTCTGCAAGCCTCTGCACGCACAGCACCACCGCGGCCCAGCTGTGGTGGAAAGGAAAGTCTAGAAAGTGTAGGAAGGCTTTACTGGTGGCGAGAGAGGAAGTGTGTGTGCGGTTGTAAAGTTCCCCTGTTGGTAAAAGGCGATGCTGAACCTCTGAAGGTGGCTCGACACACCCAAACTCATTTAGCTCAGAGAAATTACACAAGGCAGGCAGCTTGTAAGGACGATGTTCTGGGTGCTAAATTAGTAAAGCTTCATCTCGGCAGACGCTGATTACACCCAGCCTTCCCTCTGAGCACACCGTCATTATCTACTGCGGCTCAGAGAGGTGAGGCCTGGTCTTTAATTAGCCATTACGGAGGCCCCACTGCGATCCCCTGCGCCTAAACAGGTCATTTATGACGAGATTAATCCTGAAGAGTGTGAGAGACCCAGCTGCCGCCGCCGCGGTGATGAGGACGCTTCCTGCTGTTGCATTTCAGGAATTTCATCAGAAGAAGATGCAGATGCGCAAATGCACACACAGCTTGTCTAGTCCCTGTAGAGAAGAAGTACTGCCAATAGAATAGGACTCTCTGGAGCAGATCAACATCATGAACCTATTACACCATGCTGCCTAATGCCAGGCGTGGGCTAGAGGGGTATAAAGCCCCCCAGCATTGAGGAGCTGTGGAGCAGTGGAGGAACTGTGTTCTCTGGAATGATGGTGGAGGAGCTCCATCCAGTACTTTTGGGATGAGGTGGGGATGATGAGGTGGGGTGGTGATCATCATCCAACATCCTGACCTCAGGAATGCTCTTGTGGCTGAATGCAAAATCGCAATGAATGAGTGGGTGTCCCAATACTTTTGTCCATATAAAATATCTAGATGCTACCAGTGCTGGGAGGTGACGGCTATAGAAACAGACTGTTTTCATCTTCACTTCCGCTGCAGCTCCTCTCATGGCGTAATGGTGCTGTACATGCAGCAGCTTGCAGCCCTGAGACTCCAGCTGAACTCAAACAGGTTCTGGAGGAATGCAGCACAGGTGTAATCCAACATACGGTCATTTCACACACCGCATTCCAGGAGAAGACTTCACAGCTCTTTTCCTTTCCAGACTCCCGCTGTCTAGAACCTCCAGCTCTTCCCTTCATATCACACAACGCTACCAGCACTGGGAGGGTTAGACTGGGGTTAGTTGCTGCTGGTAGAGCTGCTGTTAAAGGGAGACCAGCTCCAGATTAATGCCTGTGGGTTTAGAGTGGGACAGCATAAAAGCTCCTGTAGATGGAATGTGTCCCAATACTTTTGTCCTTACAGTGTACATGCCGGTTTGAGGCACAAACAAGCCTCTTTTACAAAGACAGAAGTGTTTTATAAGTGAAACAGAGGCTGTGAAACACGTTCAGAGCCCAAACTATACCGCTAATTCTGTCCTGCTCACGACAGCAGGGAAGAACCTTTTTTCTGGGGCAAAGAAATGAAAACACGTCTCTTATGGATTCAGCATGTTTAGATCACGTCCTCAAACTTTCAGACCAGCCACATCTGAATTGCTCACCCCTCTGGCCTTCAGAGCCGCAGCTGAGTCACTGCTGAAGTGTGTGTGTGTGTGTGTGTGTGTGTGTGTGTGTGTTGACGCCGCTAGGTCTGAGAGAAACACACTCTAACACCCGCTAATCTCTGATATCTCTGTGCGCTAACGCTAACTTGCTATTGAGTCTTGATTTCAGGCTTTTTGCCGTTCGAATCCCCAGACAGATACAACCAATCAGACGTGACGCGACCAAGACCCTCTGACCCCAGATCAGTTCTGCTGCTCTAAAGCGATGGTTTCTCTCTCAGCCCGAACACAGTGGATCAGTTCAGACATGTCTGGCGTCTGAAGTTTGCCTTTTTAGGTTTAAGTCCCAGTCCCACGACACAACCGCACGTCACGTCACCTTGTGAAATGAGGTGTAGAAACACATGTTCCAGTGGGACCCGTTTTGGTGGAGGGCCGAGTTTCCCTCGCTGTGAGGATGGACCGAATACAGAGCAGAGCACAGGGGAATAAAGCTGAACACTGCATGAACTGGAAGTTTATTCTGATGGACACGGTCTCTTACTGTCCACAGTACACAATCACGTCAAAAGTAACTGGGTCCTCTAACTCCGTCCCCGGCTCCAGTCTGCTGTGGCTTCAGGACTCTCAGACAGAAGCTGTGTTGAAACAGGAGGTTTCTGCTAAACGGTGCGCAGGATTAGAGCGGGGTTAGACTGAATCCCTGTCCTGTAAAAGACTTCAGGGTCACACAGATCTCTGTGAAGCTAACATCACGCTGGCTGACAGTCTGAGGTGCTCATGAGTTACAGCTACTCTTTTTTGAGGATCATCTAATTACAGTAATTTTACTTAATTTTATTTCTAATATACATATACATGCTGATCAGCCATAACATTAAAACCACTGACAGATGAAGTGATTAACACTGATGATCTGGGTCCAGCGGCTCCTGTCTGTCGAGGGCTGGATCTACATATCAGGCAGCGAGTGAAAAGTCAGTTCTTGAAGATGATGAAGGTGATGAAGCAGGAAAAATGGACAAGCGTAAGAATCTGAGACACTTTGACAAGAACCAGATTGTGATGTTCTAGATAATGACTGGGTCAGAACATCTCCAGAACATCAGGCAGGTCCTGTGGGGTGTTCCCGGTATGCAGTGGTCAGTACCTACCAAAAGTGCTGCATGGAAGGACAACCAGAGGAACTGACCACAGGGTCATGGGCTAAAAGGCTCATTGATGCTCATGGACGTCCCGCCCACCTCACACCTTGAAGGACTTAGAAGATCTTGCAGGACATCAGGAGATATACCACAGGACACCTTCAGAGGTCTTGTGGAGTCCATGCCTTGATGGGTTAGAGCTATGTAGGTGGCACGAGGGGGACCTACACAATATTAGGCAGGTGGTTTTAATCTTTTGGATGATTGTGTATCTAGAAATAGTACTGTACCACAATTAGGACCCATTATTATCCAATATTAACGTAAAGCCGAGTTCACCAGGTGAACTATCACCCCATCAGGCATTTTGAGTCTTTCCACCCTGTCAGGCTACATAGCTTAGCTTAGCGGTTTCACAGCATGATTGACAGGAGTATGCGGGCTGCTTCTTATGCACTGCTGTCAAACAAAGGTGAAAGGTGAAGGGTAGAGCATTCTGAGGGCCTTACAGGGGCCTATCGACATTACTATCAGTGAACCAGGGTCAGATGTGGGTCACCACTATCACTTGGATCCCACAGAGGGTCCATAACCGCTAGCAGGAGCAATAAATACTTAACGACCTTTTAGAAAAGATCACAGACCTGTAAGTATTCCCTCATAGCTCTGCTTATATCACACTTACTGCGCTAGCTGGAGGGCTAACTGCACTTACATGGTAAACAAAGGCCTTATAATGCATTCACAGAGCAGTGCATTAGCATTAGCCCATGTCTGACTGCACTGTAGCCTGTGGGCTTTCTGCTTCTGCTGTTTCGCACAGGGTGCTCCACATGTTTTCTGCCTCACTGTGTATTCTTAGCACTTTAACTTCAAAATACAGGTGACAAATAGGTCATTATATCAGAAACTCCTGCCACTGGAAACGGGAAAGAGGATGTGTTGATACTGGTACTCTGAGCTGGTTCAGCAGAATACGACGCTGATGCTATGGCCCAAGGATCGATCCTGGGTCAAATCCTGGGTCATGCTGCTTCACCTATAAGAGAGCTGCACATTCACTGTTGGAGCGTCCAGACACTGGGAATCCAGGGGGAAATCCGCTCTGCTTCTGTGCTGGAAGCTCAATGAAGGCGGTCTGAGACACGCGTGGTGTGAGAGAAAGGGGGCGTTTCTATGGAGGGGTATGCAAATCTGGCTCCGCCTCTGGTTTCTACTGCGCAGACTGTGGATGCAGGTTTGACAACATGACGGACAGCTCTGGCTTCATTTCTGCAGAAGGGAACGGAACCACGGCGTCCGTTTACTACAGTCCCTGTCTCTGATGGCAGTGTTTAACTGTGTGTGTGTTGTCTGTGTTATGGGATAGCTTGAGAAGGGTTGAACGTCCTTCACTTATTATCAGCCACCTACCTACACACACACACACACACTCTCTCTCTCTCTCTCTCACTCACACACACACATCAACCATTCTAACAACACGTGTTGATGATATTTTACCTGAAGTATGATTTTCTTTATTTTCTGAATGTATCAGAGCGGAAGTGTGTTTATTCACTTTACTGAACCATCCCAAACTGAAGGTACCGAACTACCACCCATGTGAGGATGTTCGTACCCCTGAGAGGTGCAGTGTGTTCAGAGAGAGCAGATCATCCAGCCTCTGAGAGTGTGAGGCTGCTGTGTGGGCGGAGCTCTGAGAGATTTTATTATAGATTTGAGTTAGGCGATTATATAACGTCTGTTCGGGAGAGCGTGATCAGTCTGAGAGCTCCAGAGCGGCTCAGAGGAGTGGAGCTCTGCTGGAGTCGGAGAGGAACAGGTGAAACCAGCACAAACGCTTCATTACATAAAATATTACATAACTCTCAGAGTGACGAGCTGCCGGCGAGCCTCGGCCTTTACATCCAGAGCTGGTTTCATGTATGTGTGAGAGAGAGAGAGTGTGTGTGTGAGAGAGATAGAGAGTGTGTGTGTGTGTGTGTGTGTGTGTGTGTGTGTGTAGGTGGTGATCTGCATGCTAAAGAATTTCCCTAGAGCAGAATACACACATTACACACCAAACACAGCGAGTGTGAGATTACAGCCACTTCACGCACACACCGGTCTCTGTCTCCTAGAGCTGTGCGGACAGAAACCACCCAGAACTACCCAGAAACACAGAGTAGCAACCTCTTGGAACAGCATAGCAGCTGCCTAGCAACTCCATAGCACCTGGGGTACCATAGCAACCACTTTAACAACCCAACCGACCAAATAAGCACTAGACACAACCACTGGCCTGGGAGTTAAGCCACCATTAAGAAACACCATAGCAACCATTAGAAATCCCATAAAACCCAGCAGCACCTACCTGAGCCACACATTGCAGCAACCTCTTAAAACAACGTTGCTGGGATTTCATAACAACCACTCAGCACAACCATCCTAACCACCTGCAACAATCGAAAAATAAGAGAACTGAATTGTGGGATGTAATCCAACTCCTGTATCTGTGCTCTGATTGACAGTGGAACCCACTTTGGTTCTATACAGAACTATACAGAACTACTACTGCAACACAAGCATCACATTGGATACCATAGCAACTACCTAGCAACCCCATGGCAACAACATAGGATGCTATAAGAACTGCTTTGCAACACCCATGGGACAGCCAGGCCTCTCAACCAATCAGATTGTAAGGCCTGAACTAACTGTAGTGTAACAGGACAGACCAGTGAGTGGTCTTTAACACACACTGCTTTACCTCCACTAGCAGACAGACCCCCAGTCACATGAGGTGTGTGTGTGTGTGTGTGTGTGACATTAGTGAGGTTAAAGCACACACACTCCTGAAGCTGACTCAGCTCTTTACAGGCATGAACACTCACTGTGGAACTGGAACACGCCCACGCCCTGGGCTCCTCTGCGGCTGATTGGCTGTTTGTCAGCTGTAATGAGGCAGGAAGTGTGTTTACTCTCGCTTGTTTTCTCACCTCGCTCTGTCAACAAGCCCCGCTAACACTGCGCCGCAGCCGAGCGCTGATCCAGCTGCACAGCTCACACTCCACAGAGCAGCTCTCTGATACACACTTACAGAGACAGTCTGGAGGAGAAGCTCAGTGTATCCACTGCTGTCAGAGGGACTCTCTCCAGCTCGCTGTGTCAACAAACAGGCTAACAGTGACGCGCAGGACGCTAACGGGAGAAGCAGGAACACCTCCGAACCAAGAACCATCAGCACTGACACAGAACAGCTGAATCGCCTGGAGCTCATGATTATAACATCCACTCATAACATCCACTCATAACATCCGCTCATAACATCCCCTTATCACATCTGCTTATAACATCCGCTCATAACATCCCCATATCACATCTGCTTATAACATCCGCTCATAACATCCCCTTATCACATCTGCTTATAACATCCCCTTGTAACATCCACTCATAACATCCCCTTATAACATCCACTCATAACATCCCCTTATAACATCCACTCATAACATCAGCTCATAACATCCCCTTATAACATCCACTCATAACTTCCATTCATAACATCCCCTTATAACATCCACTCATAACATCCCCTTATAACATCCACTCATAACATCAGCTCATAACATCCCCTTATAACATCCGCTCATAACATCACCTTATAACATCCACGCATAACATCCCCTTATAACATCTACTCATAACATCCACTTATAACATCCCCTTATAACATCCACTCATAACATCTACTCATAACATCTGCTTATAACATCCACTTATAACATCCACTCATAACATCCACTTTTTTTTATCACATTTCATCCTGCACACAGGAAACCCACAGCAGAAGTCCTGTAACACTAGTCCTATATATTAGTCCTATAGAAAGTCTTATAACACTTTATTGAGTCTTATAACATCTGTATGTGTTGTATA
>NC_132884.1:273995-281495 GCF_030463535.1 Salminus brasiliensis
TCACTCATTCACTCACTGAATCACTCATTCACTCACTGAATCACTCATTCACTTACTGAATCACTCATTTACTCACTGAATCACTTATTCACTCACTCATTCACTCACTGAATCACTCATTCACTCACTGAATCACTCAATGAACCACTCATTCATTCACTGAATCACTCACTGATTCACTCATTCACTCACTGAATCACTCAATGAATCACTCATTCACTCACTCATTCACTCACTGAATCACTCATTCACTCACTGAATCACTCAATGAATCACTCATTCATTCACTGAATCACTCATTCATTCACTGAATCACTCATTCACTCACTGAATCACTCAATGAATCACTCATTCACTCACAGAATCACTCAATGAACCACTCTTTCGCTCACTCTTATACCCTCATCGTCTCTCTATTTCTCTCCTCTGAGTTACATTTAGCATTTAGACACAACCTCTCTTTCTCTCTATCTCACTTTCTTACCCCCCTCACTCTCTCTCTCTCTCACCCTCTTACTCTCTCTCTCTCTTTCTTTCTCACCCTCTCTCTCTGTGATACTCTCTCTACCGTGATTTTTCTACACTGTACAGAATGTCTACTGTCTTTTATGATCTGAGTTTCCCTTAAATTATTCAGCCTCTGTCCTTGCCCCTGTCCCTCCTATTCTAATTCTCTATTCAGCCTCTGTCCCTGCCCCTGTCCCTCCTATTCTAATTCTCTATTCAGCCTCTGTCCCTGTCCCTGTCCCTCCTATTCTAATTCTCTATTCAGCCTCTGTCCCTGCCCCTGTCCCCCCTATTCTAATTCTCTATTCAGCCTCTGTCCCTGCCCCTGTCCCTCCTATTCTAATTCTCTATTCAGCCTCTGTCCCTGTCCCTGTCCCTCCTATTCTAATTCTCTATTCAGCCTCTGTCCCTGCCCCTGTCCCTTCTAATCTTATTCTCTATTCAGCCTCTGTCCCTGCCCCTGTCCCCCCTATTCTTATTCTCTATTCAGCCTCTGTCCCTGTCCCTCCTATTCTTATTCTCTATTCAGCCTCTGTCCCTGCCCCTGTCCCTCCTATTCTAATTCTCTATTCAGCCTCTGTCCCTGCCCCTGTCCCTCCTATTCTAATTCTCTATTCAGCCTCTGTCCCTGCCCCTCCTATTCTAATTCTCTATTCAACCTCTGTCCCTGCCCCTGTCCCTCCTATTCTAATTCTCTATTCAGCCTCTGTCCCTGTCCCTCCTATTCTAATTCTCTATTCAGCCTCTGTCCCTGCCCCTGTCCCTCCTATTCTAATTCTCTATTCAGCCTCTGTCCCTGCCCCTGTCCCTCCTATTCTAATTCTCTATTCAGCCTCTGTTCCTCCCCCTGTCCCTCCTATTCTAATTCTCTATTCAGCCTCTGTCCCTGTCCCTCCTATTCTAATTCTCTATTCAGCCTCTGTCCCTGCCCCTGTCCCTCCTATTCTAATTCTCTATTCAGCCTCTGTCCCTGCCCCTGTCCCTCCTATTCTAATTCTCTATTCAGCCTCTGTTCCTCCCCCTGTCCCTCCTATTCTAATTCTCTATTCAGCCTCTGTTCCTCCCCCTGTCCCTCCTATTCTAATTCTCTATTCAGCCTCTGTCCCTGTCCCTCCTATTCTAATTCTCTATTCAGCCTCTGTCCCTGTCCCTCCTATTCTAATTCTCTATTCAGCCTCTGTCCCTGCCCCTGTCCCCCCTATTCTAATTCTCTATTCAGCCTCTGTCCCTGTCCCTGTCCCTCCTATTCTAATTCTCTATTCAGCCTCTATCCCTGCCCCTGTCCCTCCTATTCTAATTCTCTATTCAGCCTCTGTCCCTGTCCCTGTCCCTCCTATTCTAATTCTCTATTCAGCCTCTGTCCCTGCCCCTGTCCCCCCTATTCTAATTCTCTATTCAGCCTCTGTCCCTGCCCCTGTCCCTCCTATTCTAATTCTCTATTCAGCCTCTGTCCCTGTCCCTGTCCCTCCTATTCTAATTCTCTATTCAGCCTCTGTCCCTGCCCCTGTCCCTCCTATTCTAATTCTCTATTCAGCCTCTGTCCCTGTCCCTGTCCCTCCTAATCTTATTCTCTATTCAGCCTCTGTCACTGCCCCTGTCCCCCTATTCTTATTCTCTATTCAGCCTCTGTCCCTGTCCCTCCTATTCTAATTCTCTATTCAGCCTCTGTCCCTGTCCCTCCTATTCTAATTCTCTATTCAGCCTCTGTCCCTGCCCCTGTCCCCCCTATTCTAATTCTCTATTCAGCCTCTGTCCCTGTCCCTGTCCCTCCTATTCTAATTCTCTATTCAGCCGCTATCCCTGCCCCTGTCCCTCCTATTCTAATTCTCTATTCAGCCTCTGTCCCTGTCCCTGTCCCTCCTATTCTAATTCTCTATTCAGCCTCTGTCCCTGCCCCTGTCCCCCCTATTCTAATTCTCTATTCAGCCTCTGTCCCTGCCCCTGTCCCTCCTATTCTAATTCTCTATTCAGCCTCTGTCCCTGTCCCTGTCCCTCCTATTCTAATTCTCTATTCAGCCTCTGTCCCTGCCCCTGTCCCTTCTAATCTTATTCTCTATTCAGCCTCTGTCCCTGCCCCTGTCCCCCCTATTCTTATTCTCTATTCAGCCTCTGTCCCTGTCCCTCCTATTCTTATTCTCTATTCAGCCTCTGTCCCTGCCCCTGTCCCTCCTATTCTAATTCTCTATTCAGCCTCTGTCCCTGCCCCTGTCCCTCCTATTCTAATTCTCTATTCAGCCTCTGTCCCTGCCCCTGTCCCTCCTATTCTTATTCTCTATTCAGCCTCTGTCCCTGTCCCTGGCCCTGCTCTTGTCACTGGTCATTTCTCAAAATTCTCTACTGTCCCTGATTCTGCTGCTATACCCAGTCCAGCTGTGCTCCTGTCTAGTTTAGCCATGATCCTAAACCCCTAAAGCTTCTCTGTCCTGCTCTCTCTCTCCCCCTCTCTCTCTCTATCCCCCCCCTCTCTCTCTATCTCTCTCTCTTCCTCTCTCTCTCTCTATCTCTCTCTCCCTCTCTCTCCTTCTCTCTCTCTTTATCTCTCTCTCTCTTTCTGATCTATTGGTCCTTTTTGCTCCTCCTGTATGAAGAGCTCTCAGATCGAGGACAGGCGTGTCACTGCTGTAAGAGAAAGAGTACAGTGGGGGGGGGGGGCGAGAGAATAAAGACAGAGAGGGAGACGGTGGGGAGAGAGAGAGAGAGAGAGAGAGAGAGAGAGAGAGAGATAGAGAGAGTGCACCAAGCATCTGTTCTTTACTCTCAGTACTGAACTCGTGTTTGTCTCTGCCGGAGGTGTGCGCGAGTGTGTGTGTGTGTGTGTGTGATGTAGCGGCTCCACTCCCATCAGCACGACTGATCCAGCAGAGGTAAGTGCTCTCCCTCAGTGTGTGTGTGTGTGTGTGTGTGTTCTGCTCTTCTGCTCTTTAATAGAGAGGCTTTAGAAGAACATAAGAGCTCTCAGCCGAGCGTGAGTGTGTGTAGGAGAGAGGAAGTGTGTGAGTCTGCCAACTGTGTGTGTGTGTGTGTGTGTGTGTGTGACCCATATAGTGTGTATAGGATGTTGCAGCTCTGCAGTAACTGACAGTAACTCATCACTGTCTTAACACACCCCTAACAAGCACCCTGATGTGTGTGTGTGTGTGTGTGTGTGAGAGAGAGAGAGAGAGAGAGAGAGAGAGAGAGTACAGAGGCATCCTAAAGTAGAGAGAGAGAGAGAGAGAGAGAGAGGTGCTGTGTTTGTAGTTGCAGATCAGTTCATGTATATCCTCAGTGTTTAATCACTGATCGCTGTGTGGTAAAAGTGTGTGTGTGTGTGTCCAGAATCTAGTAGAAAGTCTTCTTCTCTGGACAGTAGAGACAGTTACTCCAACAGAAGCAGGATCAGCTCTTTTAATAACCTTGATTTCAGAAGAAACAGTGAATGAGCAGTGTCCCAATACTTTTGTCCAGATAGAGTGGTTTCTAATGCTGTCAGAAAACCAGTGCAAACACGAAGCCAGCACCACACTGCTCCCCTCCCAGCTCTGCTCTGGGCTGACAGCTTCTGTCCTCTAAGTGTGGCTCTGTCATCATGTGGCCACAGGTTCGATACCTGCAGCTGCCACATCTGTCAGAGACTATGGGACTCAGGGAGTTCCGGAGAACTTAACTGTCCTCTGTCTCTCTAGATGAGTAGGACAGTCCTCTGCACCACTGAGCTGGACTGGAAATTACATAACTGGGGAGAAAGTTGGGAAACAAAGTAGTGTGTTGCCACAAGGTGGCGCCATTGCAATAGCTAACCCAGGCCAGAATGTCTCCCTGTTGCCCTCAAGTTTAGCAGCTGCTGGTGCTGCTGTAACTGTAGCGCCCCCTTGAGCACTAAGTGTACAGAAGGGTTGTGCGTTGGCCATGTGCTGTTACTCGTGTCTGAGTAGTAGTATGTTGCTGCAGACAGCGCCCTCTCCTGGGAGGTTAAGAACTCAATGAATTTCATTTTCACTGTAACATTATTTTTGTTTGTGATTCATTAGCATTAGCATTAGCATGAACTTACACCAGAAAGTTTGCTGATGTTGTTGGATCAGATCATAAAAATTTAATAAAACTGAACCAAAACCAACCTGCTCTGGAAACAGTCCGTTCAGTGGAGGAAGTGCAGAGTCAGTTTGATGGAAACGGGTTTATTTGGTCAGTGTTTTGATGGAAACGCTGCCAGTGTGATGCGGTGGTGTGTGTGACGGTGGGGTTTGGTCCTCAGATGCTGTGTAAACTTCACTGTAAGGAACAGCTGTAATTTCCTAATGAGCGAATGCAGAGCCGGAGTGTGGGGTTTTGGCGCCGCAGCGTGTGAATGTTAAACTGTAATTGGATCCTAATCTGACGCTCTCACTCCGCAACTGCTCAGGTTTTAAATAATTTGTAGGACACTGTAGAGAAAATCAGGCATTCCCAGGGAATAGCAGGAGCATCCAGAGCGTTCCAGAATGGCCGAGAAAACGGGAATAAAATTATCATCAGAATGCCTCACATTTGCATAGCAGTGATCTGATCTCCAGACGGCACTCCGACCAGATCTGACTATAAATAGATCATTACAGCAGCAGTTATTATTTATTAGCTTCTTCTGCCCCAAAAAAGTGAAACACTGAAGCAACTCGACTCAGCTTGGCTCAGCTCAGCTCAGCTAGACTCAACCCGGCTCAGTTCAGCTAGACTCAGCTCGGCTCAGCTCAGCTCAGCTAGACTCAACCCGGCTCAGCTCAGCTAGCCTCAGCTCAGCTAGACTCAGCTCGGCTAGACTCAGCTCAGCTAGACTCAGCTCGGCTCAGCTCAGCTCAGCTAGACTCAACCCAGCTCAGTTCAGCTAGACTCAGCTCGGCTAGACTCAGCTCAGCTAGACTCAGCTCAGCTAGACTCAGCTCGGCTCAGCTCAGCTCAGCTAGACTTAGCTTGGCTCAGCTAGACTCGGCTCGGCTCAGCTAGACTCGACTCGGCTCAGCTAGACTTAGCTCGGCTAAACTCAGCTCAGCTCAGCTCAGCCAGACTCAGCTCGACTCAGCTCAGCTCAGCTAGACTCAGCTCGGCTCAGCTCAGCTCAGCTAGACTCAACCTGGCTCAGCTCAGCTAGACTCAACCTGGCTCAGCTCAGCTAGACTCAGCTCAGCTCAGCTCAGCTCAGCTAGACTTAGCTCGGCTCAGCTCAGTTAGACTTAGCTCTGCTCGGCTTGGCTCAGCTAGACTCGGCTTGGCTGAGCTAGACTCAGCTAGACTTAGCTCGGCTCGGCTCGGCTCAGCTAGACTCTCTCTCGTCCACTCTTAACTCTCACTCTTTCTGTCAGTGTGACGCCCTTATCCAGAGTGACTTACAGGGTCACTCGTATTACAGAGGAGGGCCAATGTAGTGTTAGGAGTCTGGCCCAAGGACTCTTATTGGTGTAGTCACCCACATGGTGTGGTAGCTCCGTGGCAGGTAGTGGTGTTATCTGTTGCGCCACACCAACCACACACACACACACACCACTGTGTTTTAAAGTGTCTCATCTGTTGCTGTACAGTGTATCAGCTCCTCTGTACTCTGTCACGCAGAACCACACTAGAGTACTACACTAGAGTACTACACCATACTATACTATATTAGACTGTACTGTACTGTGTATGTGTGTACTTACAGTGTGTGTGTGTGTGTGTGTATAAGAGAGAGACCCTGACGGAGGACAGAGATGGACAGAAGAATGGTGGGAGGAAGAGGAGGGCTGAAGAAGAGCAAATACATTGTTCCCTGCTTCCTCTTAGTGGAGGTGAGTTCAGAGCTGTGCAGTTCGCTCAGTGTTCCTGATCACTGATCACATAGCACACCTCCATCCCACAATAACACACCTCCATCCCATAATAACACACCTCCATCCCACAATAACACACCTCCATCCCATAATAACACACCTCCATCCCACAATAACACACCTCCATCCCATCATAACACACCTCCATCCCACAATAACACACCTCCATCCCATAATAACACACCTCCATCCCACAATAACACACCTCCATCCCATAATAACACACCTCCATCCCACAATAACACACCTCCATCCCATCATAACACAAGGTTGGATGCCTTGCTTTACTCACATCCTGTCGGAGGGGATCGAACCCAACCCCTCTGGTCACGAGGTTGCTTCTCTAACCTTCAGACCACAGTTTTGTATATCCCAGCTGAGAAAGCGGGGGTCAGAGTGCAGGGTCAGCCATGCTATAGCGCCCCCTGGAGCAAAGAGGATTAAGGGCCTTTTTCAAGGGCCCAACAGTGACCACAGCCCTGTGATCAATGACTCTAACCAATGGGCCTCTTTAATTACTTCTGTAGCTATGATGCTAACCTCTCCCCAGAGCTATCTAGAACATGAAGTAAGCTGAAGTCAGCTGCTGCTAATGTTGTTAGCTCTGTAGCACGCGTTAGTTCACTGTTGTGTAGTGGAAATGCAGAACAGCGCCATCTGCTGGGATAAGGGAGGGTTGTACTCTACTCCAGTACTATTGGAATTAAATACCTGTACTTTTAATTCTAATTACAGTTTCTCTTTATATTCAGATGAGGATTTCTCTCCCCTATCCAATCACTCCAGCTTTAACTCTGAATGTATAGCGTCTGATAAAACATCCAATCAAATCCTTAACAGTGTAAAATTATGCATACACATAACCACATCAAGATCACTGTGATGTATTTGTATGTTTAATAATTAATGATGTTAATATTTTTATTTACTCATTATGATTTAACTTTTATTACATTTAGTTTTGGCTCCAAAAGTTGAATTTGTAATGGGGTTAGATTGTGATACAGTCCTCATACTCAGTACCCAGACTGTTTCACACGCTGTCCTGTTGTAGCTGTTCATTGGTCAGTTCTGCACCCCTGCACCTCCCCAATCTTTCGCTGCCATCTCTCTCTCTCTCTCTAATCCCTCAGTGACTCAGAGGACTGCCTCAGAAGTGCTCTTAATTAGCTCT
>NC_132884.1:289541-322041 GCF_030463535.1 Salminus brasiliensis
TTGAGTGGATGAGGACGTCGGGAGGGGCGGGGACTAGGAAGGGCTGATGGTCATGTGACCCCTGAATAGAGCGAGACTGGAACCTACGGGGAGAGACAGAGACAGCGTCAGTATTAATATCATTACTCCTGATTATGATGTCAGTGTAGCTGGACATTTGGGACAGCTGTGGCTATAAAAGTTAGAGAAGCGGGTTTGGGACCGGAACCGGTGACTGGTGACTGCCCCCTACATCCACCCTTGCTGCACTACTGCCCCCTACTGTCCTATATATCCACTCCTGCGGCACTGCTGCCCCTACTGTCCTATATATCCACTCCTGCGGCACCAGCTGCCCCCTACTGGACTGAGCAGCAACAACAGCAATATTACCGCTCTTCTTTCCCACCAGCTGCTTTTCTAGCGCTTTGGTTTGTGTATCATTTTCCTCCTCGTCCGTTTTCCCCCTCGTCTCTCTCAGATCTTTGTAAACTGAGCTGTGAAAAAAGCCTCAAGTGTAGCGAGGAAACTAAGACTAGAACAAAGCTAAGACTATAAACCTAAAGTAAAGCAGTAAAGGATTTGATCAAATCTGAGCTGATGATGATGGTGATGGTGATGATGATGATGGTGAGGATGATGATGGTGAGGATGATGGTGATGAGGATGATGATGGTGAGGATGATGATGATGGTGATGGTGAGGATGGTGATGGTGATGGTGATGAGGATGATGATGGTGAGGATGATGATGATGGTGTGGAGTGAAACCGTGTAAATGAGGACTTCTACTCTTAGGATCAGTGGTTTTATCCAGCTGTGGTGGTAAACGAGCCCTCAGGCCTGTAAAAGTCACAGGTATATCTTTTCTAATGCAGCACTGTTAATACTCACTCAAATATTTCTAATAAATATAAACTCATACATATATTTTTACAAGCAAGAGAAAACGAGGTGAAACTAAAGTGAATTTCACAGGGAAACAGAGAGTAGAAAGTGTAGCTTTAGGCCTGCAGCTGTCTCTCCCGCTCGTGAGTTATTACTGATGATATTCCCTCTCTCAGATCGCAGGGAGAAATTGATCTAAGCTCATTTAAGCCCTCTGTACTTGTTTAAAGTCAACATTTCTATAATATTCTATTTTCAGTCTTATTTCCTGAAACTGTGAAGAAAACTGAGCTGCCTGATCACTCGGCCTCCAGGTAAAATCACAGAACAATCATAAAACATAAATCAACCTGTACATGAGGAACGTGGAGATTTGTGATATATGTAATTATTTGTGGCGTAGCGTGGAGATCAGGAGAGCCGAGGGCGGATCACACATAGCTCTTTAAATCAGGCTGAGCTGGAAGTTTGAGGTGTGTCTTACTCTTAGTTGATGGATGTTAGTCAGAATCGACCATAATATCAAGTCATATTTTAAGATCATAATAATAATAATAATAATAAAAATAATGTGTATAGAATTATAGCATGTAGCAAGAGTTTTATATCTGATTATCATTTGATTCTTTTCTTGTCATTTCAGCAGTTTAGGCCTGGGTTCTGCTGTAGAACCCTAAATACCCTGCAGGTAAATGAGCTCCAGTGTTTTTATTGATTAGGATTGATCACCACCAGCAATGATTTCAACACGTTTCCCTGACGACAGAAACAGAAACAGTGAGGTTCCTCCTGGGTTCTGTAGTAATGGCAGGGGTTCCACATAGAACCATGACATCTTACAGAACTATTGGGGGGATTAAGTGGTTCTTCATTTGGCCAGCCTCTTTAGGACTACACAGAACCCGCTTGTGTAAATTAAACTGTAAATTCTAATTTAAAGCCAAAACAACCGGAACTACTTTTTGAACTTAGCTCCAGTCTCTGATTCTGAAACTGCCCACTGGATCCTCATATACAGTCCTGTGCAAAAGTTTGTGCACCCCTGTTCAACTGATATGAGCTGATGGACGTACTGAGAGTAGAGGAGTGAACAAATCCTCTCCAGTTCATAAACGAAACGTCCTGGATGTTTACTGACCGAACGGATCAGGGAGACAGCAGAGCGTGTTTACTGTGGCGTTACTTTCAGAACCTGAGGAAATAAACAGCGGGGGTGTGATGGAGTGTGTCTCTGTAGAGGATGAGGCTTACTTACACTCACATCATCAACTACACATGGAGTCTGACCAGGGGTGCTCAAACTTTTGCACATGACTGTGTGTGAGGTGAGTGTGTTTCTGTTCTGTCTGAAACATTCTGAAGTTGTTGTTTATGGTGATCGGCCCAATGGAGATCCAGATTAGACTGGAGCTTCCATTTAACACACGTTTGGGTGCTAACTCTGGCCACCTGGTGGCGCCAGTGGGAAACAGCACTGCACAGCTCTGACTGTTGCCTGACTCTGCCACTGTTCTCTTCTCTCAGTGTGTTCTGTGTGGTTCTGTGTGTGTTTGTTTCTTTCCTAAATGACTCAGTAGTTTAGACTAGCTCGGAGTGATGCCGCTGTCTGAAAGGCGAACAGGGAAGGCGTCCGTGTTCCATCATCTTCCTGCCACGGTCATTTGTACAGGCCTGTAAATAAACCTCTTTTATGGAAACTCTGAATGTCACTCCAGGATCTCTGCTGACCGACCCACCGAGCCGCTCCGCTCAGCCTACAGCAATTTAGCCCCGCCCATTTAGCCTACAGAAGTCTATCCCCACCCATTTAGTGTACAGCAGAGAAGTTTAGCCCCACCTATTCAGTCTAGAGAAGCTTAGCCACACCCATTTAGCCTAGAGAAGTATAGCCCCGCCTATTAAACCTAGATAAGTTTAACCCCGCCCATTCAACCTAGAGTCCACCAATTCAGCCTATAGAAGTCTATCCCCACCCATTTAGTGTACAGCAGTCTATCCCCACCCATTTAGTGTACAGTTAGTAGTACAGATAGTCAGTTTCTGTTCCTGTTGACGTTTGATGTTTTTCTACATGAAGTTGGATCAGAACAGGGATGGGTTCACATGGTGCTGCCTGAGTGTTACAACTTCACTGTTCCAATGTAGCTCCTTCTCCATTTTCTAACTGTTGGATATGAAGATCAATTCTAATAAAAACATCTTAAGAAACATCTGAACCGTGTCTGAGGTCAGTCCAGTGGTCCTGTGGGGACACACCTGTCACAAAACCATGGGGCTGCATAGTACCTCCTTGTGGTCCAGCGTTTTTTTTTAGTTTTTAGGGTTTTTTTTTAGAGTTCACCACTCTCCACCAGTGTCCCCCACAGTAAAATGTCCAACATTGGACATTGGTGTCCACCACTGTCACATGACTGTCCATTGGCACCCTTCAATGTCTTTCGATGTCCATCATTGTCCCTGAGTGCCTCTTAGTGTCCACCAACATGTTTCAGTGTATTGTTGAGCGTTGTCCATCTACTATGTTCATGACAAAACTGTCCATCACTACCAAAAGTGTCCATCTGTGTTCATCAGCATTCTTCATTGAGCCAGAATCACCTTCCATTACTTTACAAGTTGAAGAAGTCCATCTCTGTCCACCAGGCGTAAGGTCCTGTTTCAGCTGCTTCCCTCTTGCTTCAGCCCTCCTACCACAGTCCCAAGTTCTTCTATTACCTCTCAAATACAGACGGGGGACAAGACAGAACACGACTGATCTCTCTGAAATTTCACAAGAGCTTCAGGAACTCCTGCCAGGCTGAAACACCTCAAACCAGCTCAAACCAGCAGTGAGACACAGGGTGGTTTACATGGCCTCGCAGAGCGGACGTGCCTCACAATCAGTGAGCTTCACACATCGCTAGCAGACGTGCCTATGAGGTTCCTGAGGCTGTAGGGTTACTGAACACCTCCGCACAGTTTGAGGAGAGAGTGTGAAGAGTTAGCAATGAACTTAGTTAGCATGCTAATTGTGCTGAAACATACACTTCCGCTGATGGTGCTGTTTCACAGACGAGGCCCGTTGCCAGCAGGCAGGCAGGAAGTGGTCTACATTCGAAATGAGGAAACCTGATTGTCTTCGCTGATACACGGTCAGGAGGTATTTTAGGCTAGACCTGCCTGACCACTTTTTAATCTCCTCCACTGACCGCTGCAGGCTACAAAAACACACCCTGCTGCTGTTCAACACCCCGTCTGGTCTTTTAGCAGCTACTGAAACCAGGAACTGCGTCTGATCCGAACGATGCTGTTCTCTGTTTGTGGTTTTGCAGTAACTGAAAGTCTAATCAGGCGCATTTAGAGGGGACGTGCTGTGTCTGACTGTGTGTCAGCGCTGGGTGTCAGCGCTGTACTTCTCTCCAGTGCTGTCCTTCATATCCACTACAAGAACAGAGCAGGACATTAGTGCAGCTGACCCGGTCACAACATTAGCTAACAGTCAGAACCAGGCCTCACTGTATCTGATTGATCTAACTGGGTTTCACTGTCCAGTTATTAATCGGGCTGCCTTTCATACCAGGGAACTCAAACAGCAGATAAAGCAGACCGATCCTGATCCTCTCCATCATGTGTGATCCAGGTGTGTGTCTGTGTGGCAGTGTGAACACACCCAATCTGCACCCTGTGCGCTGAGGAGAGGGGAGAGCGGGGACGGCAGTGAGGGAGGTTTTCAGTGGCGGGATAGTGAGCTAGCAGACCTCAGAAATATCAAATTATTATTATTAATATTAGATTATTAAAAACATCTAATAATTCAAATAAAAAGAAACAGCCTAGAAAACCGGATTTGGGTCACTTCCTGCTGTGTGAACGAAGCCTTTGATGAGCACGAAGCTAAGTGTGGAAGATAAGACATAAGGCATTAGCATACCACTAATATTTATGCTAAGCTGCTGAAATGCAGTGTGTGCAGTTAGACTGACTGGAGATCATCTCAGCCTTTCACTCTCTCTCAGGTGTGCAGTCATGTGGAGGCAAGTCTGCCTGTGGCATTTTATCTGATCATCTCTGACTGCAGAGAGAGAGAGAGAGAGAGACAGAGAGAGAGAGAGAGAGAGACAGAGAGAGAGAGAGAGAGACAGAGAGAGAGAGACAGAGAGAGAGAGAGAGAGAGAGAGAGAGAGAGAGACAGAGAGAGAGAGAGAGACAGAGAGACAGAGAGAGAGAGAGAGAGAGAGAGAGAGAGACAGAGAGAGAGAGAGAGAGAGGTTGAGTAAGTGTGGATGAAACCCAACACCTTACACAATGGTACACTCCTCCACTCGGCTGCTCTCCGCTCCTCATGCTTTTACCTTATAAGGCAGGATGGTCCCACCTGGCTGCAGGTGAGATCCTTCCAGACATGCTGCAGACGAGTTCCTGCTGACCTTTGACCTCCTGATGATACAGCAGGCATATTTTGGATTTATTTCTGCCAATATTTCAGGATATGAACTACAGATACAGCCCATAATTTATCTCCTATCCAAACCCACCAGTGCAGCTACACGAGTCTTCTGAGTTTTATATGGAATGATGATGATGATGATGATGAAGATGATGAAGGTAAAATAGTGAATAGAGAATCTGAACTAATGCAGTTCTCTTTAGGGACTACTTTCTGTAGCCGCACTACACCCTGCAGCATGTATCCCTCCACCATTTTAATGATCTGATTTTAAAAGCAGGTTCTAGAGCCGAACTCTTCTCAGAACTCTGGTAGAACCGTGTCTCAGGCATCAGGCAGCGTCTTCATCACCATTAGGTGAAGAACTTTCTGTGAGGAGCTTTTATTAGAGCTTCAGACGTCTGCTTCCCTTCACCTCCACTGTAGAACCACAGCTCTGACTGGAGGAGCTTATCTAGAACCTCCACTGTAGAACCACAGCTCTGACTGGGGGAGGTTATCTAGAACCTCCACTGTAGAAGAGCTCTGACTGGAGGAGCTTATCTAGAACCTCCACTGTAGAACAGCCCGGACTGGGGAGATTATCTAGAACCTCCACTGTAGAACAGCTCTGACTGGGGAGATTATCTAGAACCTCCACTGTAGAACAGCTCTGACTGGGGACTATGACTGTATATGTTAAACTAATAGGTCTATGACTGTATGCAGCCACACACACACACACACACACACACACACATACATACATACTAGGGTGGAAAATCACTCCACAGATGCAGGTTACAGGTACAGACAGATCACTGCATTCCTCAACACACACACACACACACACACACACACATGCACCCACACCCACACACTCCCTCACTTACACACACACCTTTACCTTTAGCCATGAGTCACCTCCTTCTCTGCTACTGTATTTCATAACCTGCTAAAATCCCTGACTGAAATTAATTGCCCCCAAGAACCACAGCTTAATAAGCAGGCCTGCTGTGTCCAAATACTTTTGACTGTGTGACTGTGATAATGTTGACCCCCGTTATGACTGTGTGAGCCGAGCGGACTCGCTTCAGGCTGATTAATGCTCCAATCAGATCCCTCCGCCTGCGTGATTGAACGTGGAGTGAAAGCTGGTGTTGATAAAAAGTGGGCGGGTCCACACGTCATTAGCCGCGCCCACTCAGCTGGAGCGTGAACGAGAGAGAGAGAGAGAGAGAAGCTGAAGGGAAAGAGGAAGGAGAGAGAGAGAGAGAGAGAGACAGACAGACTAAAGCTGAGGGGGATTAAACTGCAGCTTTTCCATCGACACACACTCGCTTTGGAGGAGCAGAGCAGCAGGTGAGTACACACACCTTCACTCTCCACCTGAGCACGCGCCTGCTTTCTTCTCTGCGCTCGCGGTAAAGAGTTTCGTGCGCGTGTGACTGAGGAGAGTTAACTGGAAATTCCCCCGAGTGCGCGCTGAACACCGACTCCTCGGCGTCTGTACCTCGCGTGCTTCACTGTGTGTGTGTGTGTGTGTGTGTGTGTGTGTGTGTGTGTGTGTGTGGTTTAGCCTGGCTGGTTTAGGTGTGAACTACAGACAGTTCTGATTGGGCGAATTAAGCTCCACTTTAGACAAACTAAACTTTTATTGCTGACCACGCCCTTCACAACTGACCACGCCCTTTGTTAACTACTGACCTGTCCCTTCACTGTTAGCTACTGACCACTCCTTTCCTTAATGACTGACCTAACCTGCTACTGCCCACTGAACACTGTCAGCACTACTAACTACTGACCCCTTTCCTAATGACCGTTAATAACTACTGACCTGTCTGCAAATAACTACTGACCCATCCACTAATAACTACTAATGTCTCCCCTCACTGTTAACTACTGACCTCCACTACTGACCCACACCTTTCACTAGGACCTACTGACCACTTAAACTGCTGACCTTTGGCCACTTGCTTCTCTATTAACTGCTGACCTCTCCACTAATGTCTACTGAACACACCTGTTATCACTGACTGCTGGTCACACCCTTCACTTCTGACAATTGACCTCTTAACTACTGACGGCTTATTTAACTGCTGACGTTTGGCCACTGCTTTTATTAACTACTGACCGTTTCACATGTAACTCCTGTCCACTACATTTAACTGCTTTCTCTTGACTTCTCCTTCACTACAGACTACTGACCCTCACTGCTGACCGTTCATTTCACTACTGAATTTGTCTTTAGCTACTGACCCTTCCTCTGATTACTGTTGCAGACGGCAGTTCTTTAGGCCATCACTGGTCATCACCACCGAGTGGTTTAAAAAGTACTCATTTCTGCACTGATATTTGACCCAGTCTTCAGTCCTGACTGACCACCAAATGCCTTTAGTGCTGAACGCTTCCTTAGGGACTGACTACTGACCCTTTCCTGAGTGTTGTGCTGTGGGCATTGGGTGGCTGGATTCTGCTGTGTAACGCACAGTGTTAGCATTGCAGGACACACCCAGCCTTACTGTGCCTTCAGGGGACAAATTCAACACACACACACAGTCTGTCTTCTCAGTAAATGTTCAGTACTTGAGGAATCCGTGCTGTTGTTAAAGAAAGTCCAGGGCCTTCGTCCGTTCTGATGTGTGGACTGATTCCTCAGGTCCATATTGGTTCTGAATCTGGGTTAAAGTGGGTTAAAGTGGTGCATTACTGCTGACACTATGACTCAGTATAAGACTAGGCTTACTCCAGGTCTAAAACTCCTAACTCCCTAAAAGACTAATCCAGTTTCGAACCTTTAATATCCATCTTGGCCTCTCTAAGCAGTACCGGGCCGTTGGAGCGGGCCGTGGGCAGTGTGTGGTACTCCACAGAGGCAGCGGATTGAGAGTGTCCCTTTAAAGGATCTGTCCATTGACTTCCATGAAAATGGAGTTAAGAGTTTAGAACTTGCTCCTGTTTTCTGCTCTTTGACTGACCACTCTGGCGGAGGTTCAGCGCTGGTCAGTTCTTTTTGAGATTTCGGGCCGGATTGAGCTGCAGCCGAGGGCGAGGGATGACCCGTGTTGAGTAAGGGAGGAGGGGATGGTGTTCCTGTAGCCTGCTGGTCATACATTAACATTAGCATCATAGCTCCAGTGCTAACGAGTAGAGGACGCTTGTACACGTCAAGCAGAACGATCAGAATTTCAGATCCATTAAAACTATTAAACTTGGAGTCAGTTAGCTATGAGGCTAATGTAGCATTAACAGTGCTAATGTTGCTAACAAATGCTGGAGATGGACGGTCACCAGTCTCCTCCTCTTATTTCTTCATTCATGTTTGTGCGTGTCTGCAGAGGTGAGATTGGACACGGTCTAATCCAGTGTGTGTTAGCAGTGTTAGCCTAGCATCTCCCGTTGTAAAGTAAAGACGAGCCCTTCAGGGTCCAGACGTGATCCACTGACTCTCTGAGGTCAGTACGAACTTCTGTCAGCAGACTCTCAACTGATGGACTGTGTGTGTGTTGACTGATTGAGCGGTCACACGTGTGTGTGTGTGTGTGTGTGTGTGTGTGTGTGTGTGTGTGTGTGTGTGTGTGTGTGTGTGAGTGAGAGCAGGCCGGGTTGTGTCAGGATGTCCTCAGCTTTAGAGGAAGTGTGTCAACGTTATGAAGAAACGTCCTCTTCCTCATTGGTGTTCTCATGTTTTTACTTCATGTTTTTGCTCGTGTCATTTCCTCACATTTGGTTTGATGCTGGGCAGGGCAGGGCAGGGCCGGGCCGGGCCGGGCTGGAGGAGGCCAACTGAGCAGCTGTTCGATCCCAACACACACAGCCATCCTCCCAGCGCTCGAGTCTGAGCTGCTAATGATCTTACAGACACGCAGATGACTGTGCTTTCGGTTAATCTCTTTATCTCTTCCTCTCTCACGTGTCTTCCTCTCGCGCTCTCATCAGTCGCTCCGGCGCCGTTTCAGGTCCGTTCCTACAGCTTCAGGCCACTCCCTGCTTTCTAATGCTGACCTTTGGCCTTTGTGTCCATCTCTCTGTACAGAAGCTTGTGACCGTTTAAAGAAGCGTTGGGTTGTGAAGTGCTGCTTTCCCTGGTTGGGGGTCCTCTGTGTTGGGGGTAAGCTGTATTGGGAGCTCTTTTTGCAGCTCTTTGACCTCAGTTCTGATGAATTACCTGCACTCTTTTAAAGGGTCTGTGCGGTCAGGTGCTGATTATCTGCTGTGAACAGTATACTGTATCATGATTACAGTAATGTTATTCTCATACTGTCCCCCTCCAGCATGCTGACCAATCACAGCTCCAGGTGAGATTAATTTAGTGCTAATTTAGTTGACTAAAGGAAATAATTTAGGTTAAATGAGTCTGAGGTCCTGACCCAGGTCCCTGGGTTCTCCGGTCTGTCCAGACCACAGCGCTCAGCAGGCCTCAGTTTTCTCTGGGCTGTTCATTCAGAATTGCTGCGGGTTCGATTAGCAGGGAGCGCTTCTCTGCATTTCCTCTAGGTCTGGTTTACAGCGCTGCGGTGTTCGGGGTGTGGCGTGTAATGAGATTTTTCTCTGTCCAAACCTGCCCAGGAATTTTCCCCCCTAGAGTGATGCTTTCTGTCCCGCACTGCTGAGAATCTGCTGTTCTGTTGCTTACAGGTTCTGCAGAGATTCCCCAGACTTCTCTTTAAAATCTTCTATAGCAGAAAATCCCACCAACCCAAACACGGCCATCTGACCCGGCCATCTGACCCGGCCCAAAACATTAGCAGCCGTAACTCAGGCCCTGTTCTAGATAAGTCGTACAGCGGCAGGAACAGCGTGATCTAGTGTTTCTGAGATTATTCAGCTCCTGATGTGTGGGAGATGGTGCCGGTGTGAGGGGTAACTGAAGATTCAGCCTTCAGACCCTGTCGAGGAGTGATGGGGAATATCTGAGGGACTCTAAGACGGTCCTGTGACGGGACCGTCCTGCAGCTCCCGCTCCTGCTGAGGAGCTCCGGTTATAGAAAACGACGTTTAGATCTGATTAGTTTATAAAGAGAGAAATGCTGGACGGGGTCGGCCCACGCTCAGGGTCTCAGTATTGGGGAATCAGTGTTTGCAGCCGTGGATGATGAGCAGCCCTGGTTTTGGATGAAGCTGTGGGGGAGAGTGAGCAGGGAGTCATGGGTAGTATTTTGGAATGGGGACGTGTGGAATGTAAGGAATTCGGCTAATGACTGAGTGAGACGTCTCTCAGCTGGGAAGGTGTTTGAGGGTGAAGCAGGTAAATGAGTGGTTTGTTTACTGACCAGGTGTGTTCGTGCACACTGATGAACGATCCTGATGAACGATCGGCAGTTTTTATTATTTATTTATTTATTTAGCCTGTTTACAGTTGTGAATACTGTATTTGAGAAGCTCAGGGACGCCACCTCAGTTGTAATTAGCAGTGAGGGAAATTCTCTTTTGGCCACAAGAAAATAGAAGTAAATGAAAATCTTTCGTTCATGTTTCTGAACAGAATTCACATGTACTCCAAGCTCCAGTGGTCAGTATAAGAACGTCTGAGGAGAACGTGAAGGCAGCACTATACCCACTGGTTAGCTCCAGACGTAAATTAGTCCTCACAGACGTAAATTAGTCCTCACGCACTAACCAGTGTGGCGATGTTCAGTGATCTCTAATGGAGTTGCTTGTGTGGTTTGACGCTGTATAACTTTGTTATCTAGAACGTGGATGGAGGGTGGAGCAGAGCTCACTAGCAGCCTGAATTCTGGACCCCGGCTGTTGATGGTGTTCGGGGATGAGGGGAAATCTGGTTTAATTTCTGTTCTAAAAAGGAAATCTGTAGAGACCTCGCTGCTGACGTCCCACACCGGGCTGATCCTAATGGAAGGTTAGCTGCCCTGAAAGTACGGGGACCTGATGGAATGGAGGCTGCTGCAGTGTTTAGCCATGCTAACTTTGAGTCCATATTTCTAGAGAACAGCGAGTCCTTCAGTGTCAGAAGACACTCGTGAAGCTCTAGAGATTACTTAACCAGTTTGAAGCAAGTCTGTGATGAATGACTCAACGGTTTACACAACTCTTACTGAGGTTAGCCACATTAGCCTGTAGCTCAGACAGACGTGTGCTGACGGGACGTCTAAGCGCTGCATGCCCATATTTTCAATAACCGTTCTCCTCAAACCTCCTCCTCCAGCCACCATGTCGGACGCGGAGAGGTTCCTGTATGGCGACCGCAGTGCGATCAGTGACCCGCTGGCCCAGGCCGACTGGGCCTCCAAGAAGCTGGTGTGGGTCCCGTCGGAGAAACTGGGCTATGAGGCCGGCTCCATTAAGGAGGAGAAAGGAGACGAATGTACGGTGGAGCTTTCTGACTCGGGCAAGAAGGTCAAAGTGAACAAGGACGACATCCAGAAGATGAACCCGCCCAAGTTCAGCAAGGTGGAGGACATGGCGGAGCTGACCTGCCTGAACGAGGCCTCCGTGCTGCACAACCTGAAGGACAGATACTACTCCGGCCTCATTTACGTGAGTGACCAATCAGTAACGGACCACACCACATGACCTCAGTTACAATCTGATAATGTAATAATTTGCATGTTCATGCTCTGCCCACAGTTGTACTTTGGCTATCTGTACATCTTATCTGTAGCCCAATCCCAGCCTACATACCACACTGCTGTGTGGCTTGCTAGCGGTGTTAGCTGTCCCTTATAGTACCCAACACCAGCTGTAGTACAGTAGATGGTGGGGATCATGCAAACTGGCTAGCGATCACGGTTGGGAAATCCTCATCGTGTGTTAGCAGTGTAGGCTAAAACATGGCTAGCAGCGCTAACACAGCTGTTTAACTGTGTGCTTTCTCTTCTCCCTCCTGGGCAGACGTACTCCGGCCTGTTCTGCGTGGTCATCAACCCCTATAAACATCTGCCCATCTACACTGAGGAGATAGTGGAGATGTATAAGGGCAAAAAGAGACACGAGATGCCCCCCCACATCTACGCCATCACCGATACGGCTTACAGGAGCATGATGCAGGGTCTGTATTATACAGCGATGTGGGAATCCCACCTGTACGGGGGGATACTTTATATAGACCTGCACTAACACGGTTCTTTTTACTGTGTTTAGAACCTGTAATAAATGCTGTTTCTCTGTAAAACATTTCTACACACAAAAGTTCCTCCCCGTCCTCGGATACACACATCAACCGCTTTAGATATCGGCCTGTATACGGGGGGGGTGCATCTCTGTGGAGAATGTGACTTATTTACATTGCATTTACATTTACGGTATTTACCAGACTCTCTTCTCCAGAGTTCTTCTTCAGAGATCTCTCAGCTTCACTGTTTACCCAAGAAGAACCTCAGCTAGTTTAAATAGACTAAAATTCAGATCCTCTAATCTTAGACTAAACACAAGTCAACATGGAGACCATAATACTCTACTCTTCACCCAAGTACTCTCAGAAGAGGAGGGTCTTCAGTCTGGGTTTACATTTACAACTATATGTGCAGTCACACCAGGGGTGCACAAACTTTTGCTTTTGTATAGTTGCTGCTGAGCAAAACCTGGTGTCTTCAAAATACCAACTTTACAGGATGAATTTTTTAAATATCTCCTCTTGTTCCTCCTCTCTCTGCAGATCGTGAGGATCAGTCAATCCTGTGCACGTAAGCTTGTTTCTCCACCACCCACACCTCCGCCTAACACGGGTACTGTATGGAGGATCTGGTCAGTTCTCCCGGGCTGATGTTGCTCAGGTTTCTCTCTCTTTCTGTTTATTTCAGAGGCGAATCCGGAGCTGGAAAAACGGAGAACACAAAGAAAGTCATCCAGTATCTGGCTCACGTTGCATCATCCTCCAAGAATAAGAAAGACCCGGTGAGTCTCTCTCTCTCTCTCTCTCTCTCTCTCTCACACACACTCTGCCCTCTGGGGTGTAATTCAGTCAGGTGATGGTGGTTGGAGGTTGTGATGTGGTTTATGACTGATGTTTGAGAGGGTAATTTTACATGAAAGTTTCTTATGAAATGTAATTTTGTGTAAAAGGTGCTGTAGGTGGAGTGGGTGGGGCTAGGGTGCTGTAGGTGGAGTGGGTGGGGCTAGGGTGCTGTAGGCTCTAAGTCTGACTGAAGGTTGATGTTACACTGTGATGAACTGATGTCTTTAGATTCAGTTAAAAAATGACTGATGTCCTCCTCTCCTCGGTGCTCACCCTCCTCTCTCTCCTCTTCCTCCCTGCAGAGCAGCAGCAGTCTGTCCCATGTGAGTTATCCCCCTCCTCTCCTCTGTATTCCATCCCTCCATCCTTTCTCCTGCGTACACACACACACACACACACACACACACACACACACACACACACACACACACACTCCCCTGTCCCCCCCTTTCACTGGTCTGAGTGTTTATCAGGTGACTCATGTCCACTGTTCTGCCTGATCTGTGTTTCTGCACTTTAGAGGGGTCAGTAAGTGAGGAAACTGAAGCCCTGCAGGAGCTCTTAATATTGGGGGAAAAGGGAATGTGCTTGCTGGCTCGAAGGTGCTGGTCTGCTGCACCACTGCTGTAGAAGGGAAGTGTAAATTTATTAATTTTTTTCTGTGTGTAACTTTGTCCTGCAGGGGGAGCTGGAGAGGCAGCTGCTGCAGGCTAATCCCATTCTGGAGGCCTTCGGAAACGCCAAGACTGTGAAGAACGACAACTCGTCTCGATTTGTAAGCTAATGAGCTAATGTTTGCTCATTAACTAATTATTACTAAGCTGGTTTCTCGTTGCTCAGCACGAGTACAGGCGGAGAACACAGTTGGCCTTCACCTGAAGTGCAAAGAGTAGCAAGAGCGAAGTGCAGCGTTTAACATGCAACAGAAAATTCCAGTAAGAGGCGAGTTCAGACTTGCCGGCAGTAATGTGGACGTTGCGTCTGTCTGGGATCAGTATTAATATTGATATTAATGAGGGGATTAAAAATAATAGTAGTAATCTGGTCAATGGCTTGAACTTGCTAGCCTGTCTACAGCTAACTCTAGAAAACACAGACTGCTGAACAGTTCCCCTAAACTCCTGCTTTCCTCCCACAGGGTAAATTCATCAGGATCAACTTCGACGTCAACGGCTACATCGTTGGAGCGAACATCGAGACCTGTATCCTTTCAGTGTATGGAGAGGGCTTACGATTTACACTGCGTCTGAAACCTGTGCGTAAACCAGTTAATCCGTCAGACAGTCTCTCTGACCCAGGTTCATCCTGATCTGGCCGGTCCCGTTACACCCTGGGGTGCGTGGGTGTGTAAAACCAACATAATGAGAAGAACATGGTAGTAGAGAAGCATCTAGCACCTAAAAGGGTTCCACGGTTCTGAATCAAAGAACCCTTCTTCAGTACTAGAACCCATTTATGGTTTGGGAGTGTAAATGACTAAGAAAATCAGGGGAGGTGTATCAGTACGGCTGTTTATCCTTGACAGGCTGATGATCAGACCTGCTGGAGAAGTCTCGCGCCATCAGACAGGCTAAAGAGGAGAGAACCTTCCACATATTCTACTACCTGCTCTCCGGAGCCGGGGACAAACTGCTCTGTAATGAACTTCTCACCTTATTCAACCCTAAACCCCATCACTGTCCCGTCAGTTAATTACACTGACGTGGTCGTCATGGGAAACCGTCAATGTTGTTGTGATGTCACTCTGAAGGTTTTCTTTAGCTCTTGCAGGTCTAATAATCTGACTCTCAGTAGCTTCTCACTGACCTTGGTGCTGTATCTGCTGTGTGTCCAGCCGAGCTGTGTCTGGAGGACTACAGTAAATACCGCTTCCTCTCCAACGGTAAAGTGACCATCCCAGGTCAGCAGGACCGGGACCTGTTCACCGAGACCCTGGAGGCCTTCAAGATCATGAGCATCCCCGAGGACGAGCAGACAGGTTCCAGAAGCTGGATTTTAGTCTGTTTAAAAATGACCATCACGCTTGGAGAGGGATCTATACGTACCTGTCTCTCTCGTTCTCGCAGGTCTGCTGAAGGTGGTTTCTGCGGTCCTGCAGTTGGGGAATATGAGCTTTAAGAAGGAGCGGAACTCTGACCAGGCCTCTATGCCTGATGACACTGGTACGTTTATCTAGTACCTTTTATTCTTTCTGGATATTGATGTGTTTAGAGCTTCAACAGAAGTTGGCTGAAGTGGACAGCAGTGTGTCGGTATTCCATGTGTAATATTGTCTGTCTGTCTGTCTGTCTGTCTGTCTGTCCAGCTGCACAGAAAGTCTGCCATCTGCTGGGCATGAACGTGACGGACTTTACGCGCGCTATCCTGTCTCCGCGGATCAAGGTGGGCCGGGATTATGTGCAGAAGGCTCAGACTCAGGAGCAGGCGGAGTTCGCTGTGGAGGCTCTGGCCAAAGCCACATATGAGAGGATGTTCCGCTGGCTTGTTGCTCGCATCAACAAAGCGCTCGACAAAACCAAGCGGCAGGGGGCGTCCTTCATTGGCATTCTCGACATTGCCGGCTTTGAGATCTTTGAGGTACATCTGGGATTGGGGAAATATTTGTGTTAAAATAATTAGCGGCTGCAACTAGGGTTAATATGAGCCACACGCGCCTAGGGGGCGCTCTATAATGCTCTATATAATGCTCATATGATTATATAAATTTGTCACTTCTCCTCCTCTCTCCAGCTGAACTCGTTTGAGCAGCTGTGCATCAACTACACCAACGAGAAGCTGCAGCAGCTGTTCAACCACACCATGTTCATCCTGGAGCAGGAGGAGTACCAGCGCGAGGGCATCGAGTGGAGCTTCATCGACTTCGGCCTGGACCTGCAGCCCTGCATCGACCTCATTGAGAGACCTGTGAGTTTTTGTTTTTTTGTCTGATTCATTCTTCACCAGCTCCTCAACAGCAGGTCACTGCTTCGGCCACTGAAACTAAAAGCAGCAGTTAGCGATTAGATTAAAGTCAAATCAATAACAAAACAAATGAAGTGTATGCGGTCAGTCAGCCGGACCAGGCAGTAGTGCTTCAGGACTATTTGGCAGACTCTGGTGTGGTGGTGCACTGTTCCACTGTGATCTTCAGGAACATCTAAACAAGCCTGCTGCCTTCTGGTGGAGAATTGTATGAGAAGACCTCTCTAACTGTCCGGGTTAAGCCTGGGTTCATTTTTACACCAGCAAATTCTGGAAGCCTACCTCACCCTACAGGGGGTGACCCTGAAGGGGGAAATTCTCCTGACATAACCGTTGTTTGACGAGGTGGTTTAGCATTCTCCTTCCACATCTGCTGTGCCTGTGTCTCATGTCTTATCCTTCACCCCCCACCTCCACAGGCTGCTCCCCCTGGTATCCTGGCTCTGCTGGATGAGGAGTGTTGGTTCCCTAAAGCCACAGACAAGAGCTTTGTGGAGAAAGTGGTTCAAGAACAGGGTAACCACCCGAAATTCCAGAAACCCAAAAAGCTTAAAGATGACGTGGACTTCTGTATCATCCACTACGCTGGAAAGGTAAGAAGAGCCCTTGAAGGGGAGGGGGGTGTAGGTTAAATTACTTGTTTAAAACCAACAAAAACTCTTTCCAACCCTCCTCCTCCTCCTCTTCCTCCTCAGGTGGATTATAAAGCGGATGAGTGGCTGATGAAGAACATGGACCCTCTAAACGATAACGTGACCACTCTGCTCAACCAGTCCTCAGACAGATTTGTGTCTGACCTCTGGAAAGACGGTGAGATGGTTGTTTTTTAGATGGTCAGTCATCCAGGGGAACTGTTGAATTACTGACTTCTTGGCCAGCTAAAGTCATCCAGTCTGGTGATTAAGGCTAAATGTTGCTACAAGGCTAAAGAAGCTACACGCTGTCTCCAAAGCATTGAGCTGTGTTCTCTGGAATGATGGTGAAGGAGCTCCATCCAGTACTTTTGGGATGAGTTGGGGATGATGAGGTGGGGTGGTGATCATCATCCAACATCCTGACCTCACTAATGCTCAAATCAAATCCTCACAGCAATGCTCCTCCTCCAGAATCTAGTAGAAAGTCTTCTTCTCTGGACAGTAGAGACAGTTTCTCCAACAGAAGCAGGATCAGCTCTTTAATACCCTTGATTTCAAAAGAAACCATTAATACACCATATGGACAAAAGTATTGGGACACCTGCTTAATTTGTTAGAACTCTGTGTTAGAATTACTGTTTCTTTTTGATTTGGTTATGAAATCCTGAGTTTCTGCTCCTGCTGAGATCCTGCTGCGCTCTCTCCACAGTGGACCGGATTGTGGGATTGGATAAAGTGGCGGGAATGGCGGACTCGGCACATGGAGCGTTCAAGACCCGTAAGGGAATGTTCCGGACCGTGGGCCAGCTTTACAAAGAGCAGCTGACCAATCTGATGACCACGCTCAGAAACACCAACCCTAACTTCGTCCGCTGCATCATCCCCAACCACGAGAAGAAGGTAAGGGTGGAAGCGGGCATGAGTAAGGCTGGGGTAGAGTTTAGGGTGGGTGTTATTATTCTTCTAGTTTTCTCCCCAGTTTAGCCGTTCCCAGTGCCCTCCCTCGCATGATGGTACCAGCGCTGGGAGAGTGAAGGCTAGCACGGCCTATATCTGAAACCTGTGAAGAAGCTCCTTGTGTTCGGTCACAGATGTCCATGATGGCTAGCAGCATCCAGGAGTGATTTGATTTTGCTGTATTTCCAGTAATCATGTCCTCCTCCTCCTTCTCCTCCTGCAGGCTGGTAAACTGGAGCCCCACCTGGTCCTGGACCAGCTGAAGTGCAACGGGGTTCTGGAGGGAATCCGGATCTGCAGGCAGGGCTTCCCCAACCGCATCGTCTTCCAGGAGTTCAGACAGAGGTACATGCAATATTCATCATATTTTGTTATTTTATTTAGTTATTTATTTATTTATATTTATTATATTTATAATTTTTAAACTAATGCACTTATGCTTCCTCAGGTATGAGCTGCTCACCCCGAATGCCATCCCCAAGGGCTTCATGGATGGAAAGCAGGCCTGTGTGCTGATGGTAGGAGTTATTTTACAGTCTCCAGGTTAACCCTGTCAGCCGCTTTTAAAGCCCGTCCTAATTTAACCCGTCTCCTCTACCATCAGATCAAAGCCCTGGAGCTGGACTCGAACCTGTACCGGATCGGCCAGAGTAAAGTGTTCTTCCGGGCCGGAGTTTTGGCTCACCTGGAGGAGGAGCGGGACATTAAGATCACTGACGTCATCCTCAAATTCCAGGCCTGGTGTCGCGGATACGTGGCTAGGAAGTAGGGTTCAGATTTCTGTTTGGGCAGATGCTTGCATAACATTACTGTCCTGCAAAAACCTTGTATCTCCAAAATCAGCCTTACATGAGTAGAAAATCTTTTCTATTGGTAAAGAACTGCTGTCGTACTCGCATTATGTAGTAAAAAAAATGGTGAAAATCAAAATTCGAGATTTCTGCAGGACAACGGCAAAGTTATGACAGTAATATCAGTGTTATTATTGTATGCAGCATAATATTTACCCCATGTGACAGAATTGCATTTCAAAAAGTGCTATAGCTGCTCAATTGTAGTGAACAGTCTGGTATTAATTAGAAACTGGATAATGAACACATTGGTGTGTGTGTGTGTGTGTGTGTGTGTGTGTGTGTGTGTGTGTGTGTGTGCGCGCGTGTTCCTGCAGGGCGTTCACTAAGCGGCAGCAGCAGCTGACTGCTATGAGGGTGATCCAGAGGAACTGCGCTGCGTACCTCAAACTCAGGAACTGGCAGTGGTGGAGACTCTTCACCAAGGTTACCTCTCTTTACAAATCTCACTCTGTCTAACCGAACCCACTCACCACACCTTTAAAGAGCAACACATACACACCCTAACTGTGTGTGTGTGTGTGTGTCCTCAGGTGAAGCCTCTGCTGCAGGTGACCCGTCAGGAAGAGGAGATGCAGGCTAAGGATGAGGAGCTGGAGAAGGTGAAGGAGAGACAGCAGCAGGCTGAGCAGCAGCTCCAGGAGTACATCGAAAAGCAGCAGCAGGTACGTCCTCACCTGTAATTCACCTGTATAATCCAAGTAGACCTTGTGCAAACATCTCACTTGCACACACTGTGACTTCCTGTCAGCTGTCTGCGGAGAAGCAGGCCCTGCAGGAGCAGCTGCAGGCAGAGACTGAGCTGTGTGCGGAGGCCGAGGAGATGAGGGCTCGCTTAGCCGTGCGGCAGCAGGAGCTGGAGGAGATCCTGCATGACCTGGAGTCCCGCGTGGAGGAGGAGGAGGAGAGGGTTACGCACCTGCAGGCCGAGAGGAAGAAGATGCAGCAGAACATCACGGTGAGCTGAAGGAGATGAACATTGGGGACGAGTAACAGAGCTGGACAATATAGACAAAAAAATATTATTATTCATAATTCTTAATACCCATACTGCTCTCTCTCAGGATCTGGAGCAGCAGCTGGATGAGGAGGAGGCCGCTCGGCAGAAGCTGCAGCTGGAGAAGGTCACGCTGGACGCTAAGCTGAAGAAGGTCGAGGAGGACGTCATGGTGCTGGACGACCAGAATGCTAAACTCAACAAGGTTAGAGGACACTGTTCACTCCCCCAGTCCTTCAGTCCTCACCTGGAGACTCAACCATACAAACAGACCCAGGACATTCACCTGTCCGGTCACAAGCGTCAGCTCATTTACATATCCCCGCCCATTCAAGCTACAGCACTGTAGCTCCACCCATTCTATTTGTGCTTGCGTTTCTATGTTGAGTGCTCTTTAAATGAGGCACAATACATGGCAGCCAATCAGTGCAAAGCTAATTTACATAATTGTGTGGTAATGAAAACTGTGTGTGTGTGAAGTTAAAATCATCAGTTTCACTCAAATCCGTGTGTTTCTGGGTGCATTCCTGCAGGAGAAGAAGCAGCTGGAGGAGAGGGTCTCTGAGTTCAGCTCGAACCTCGCTGAGGAGGAGGAGAAGTCCAAGAGTTTACAGAAGCTGAAGAACAAACACGAGGCCATGATCACCGACCTGGAAGGTAAGTGGACAGGGGGTTAGCCGTTCTTTAGCCAAGCAGCCTGCAGGTACAGGCCAGAAAATGTATTAATATATGCATTTATTTATTTTATATTCCAAATCCTTTAGACTGAAGTTTTAGCTAGGAAACAGTTGCTAAGTTAGCCTAGCAATAGCGGTTAAGGATGGTGAGAGCTGCCAAAAAAACTTTAAAATTCAATGAATATTCAAATAATTTCAGAAGATACATTTTTAGTGAAAATCATTAGAATATTTAATTACCAGTGTGGATGGAAGCACAAGGTAGGGGTTTCTTATAAAGTGGCCAGGGTGAATGGAAGCACATCATGGATTTTCTCTTGCAGACCGTCTGCGGCGCGAGGAGAAGACCCGGCAGGAGCTGGAGAAGAACCGTAGAAAGTTGGAGGGTGACTCCACAGAGCTTCACGACCAGATTGCTGAGCTGCAGGCCCAAATCGCTGAGCTCCGCGCCCAGCTGGCCAAGAAAGAGGAGGAGCTACAGGCTGCACTGGCCAGGTGGAGTGATTATCCTAACTGACCAGTTCCCTTCCCTCTTTTAGCACATCTGTCCCTGTTAAAGAGCAGGGGGCGTCGTTACTGCATGATGTAAAGCTGTCAGATTTGTCTGCATGGCTCATTTCCACCTGCTCCGTCACCTCCTGCAGGATGGAGCAAGAGACTGCTCTGAAGAACGCTGCCCAGAAGACCATCCGGGAGCTGGAGGCGCAGGTGGCCGAGCTGCAGGAGGACCTGGAGCTGGAGAAAGCGGCTCGAGCTAAAGCTGATAAACAAAAACGAGACCTTGGAGAGGAGCTGGAGGCCCTGAAGACCGAGCTGGAGGACACCCTGGACTCCACCGCTGCTCAGCAGGAGCTCAGGTACGCCACCACGAGAAGAACATGTAGAAGAGCTGAAGAGCTGGTTTAGGCTGCTTCAGCAGATCTGCAGGATTCTGTACTTATTTCGTTTAATGAACACATCCCAGTAAAGTGGGTGTTTCTAATAAAGTGGCCAGTGTGTGGAAGCCCAAAGTGGAGGAGGTCACAGCTGCTTAAAGAACACTGATGTGTCTATTCAGAGCTAAGAGGGAGTCCGAGGTGACCCAGCTGAAGAAGACTCTGGAGGATGAAGCTCGGGGTCACGAGCAGCTTCTTGCTGAAGTGCGACAGAAACACACGCAGGCCTTTGAGGAGCTCAACGAGCAGCTGGAGCAGGCCAAGAGGGTAAAGCACAAGAACACCTGCACCATATTACACATCCTGCCCAGAAAACAGTCCTCCGCTGAGATGCTGCTACAGCACCCTCTAGTGGTGGAGAGGGAAACACCTTTTATGTGACTTTATTTGTCCAGATCATTTTTTTCCCAGTCTGTTCAATTCAGTACATCACTTTCTAAAAATCAAAGAAATGCCAGATTTACATTTAATTGTGTGTGTGTGTGTGTCCTGCAGAACAAGGCGTCGGTGGATAAGGCTAAGCATGCTCTGGAGAGCGAGCGCAGTGAGCTGCAGATAGAGCTGCAGTCTCTCACCCAGGGTAAGAACGACTCTGAGCACCGCAGGAAGAAAGCCGAGGCTCAGCTCCAGGAGCTGCAGCTCAAACACACCGAGAGCGAGCGGCAGAGGAAGGAGCTCAACGATAAAGTCACCAAAATGCAGGTACAAGAACGTCGGGCACACTGCACTGTTCCTGGATCAGTAAAACATAAACAGACAGAATGAGACTCCGACACTATTCACTAAAGGGGAACTCCACCAATTCATCAAAATTCCTCCAGAACTCAGAGATGAGCTCAGTCAGAGTCGGGTTCCGTGTAAAACCCACCAGTGAAGCCACAGAGTTTTATATGGATGATGATGATGATGATGATGGTGGTAAAATAGTGAATAGAGAATCTCAACTAATCCAGTTTTCTTTAGGGACTACTTTCTGTATCCGCACTACACCCTGCAGCATGTATCCCTCCACCATTTTAATGATATGCCGTTTTAAGACCTGAACTCTTCCTGATATTGGAGGGGGTCTTCTCACCCTCTGCTCTGTGTCTCTGCTGTAGTCGGAGTTGGACAGTTTGAGTAACGCTCTCACAGAGGTGGAGAGTAAATCCATCAAAGTAGCAAAAGACTCCTCCGCCGTCGAGTCTCAGCTGCAGGACACCCAGGTAACGCGTTCGCTCACCTCCTCGACTATATCATACCCCTTGTATAATGGTGTATAATAATAATAATCTTATTATTATATCGTCTTGTTTTGGGGTGCAGGGTCTGCTACAGGAGGAAACCCGTCAGAAGCTGGCTCTGAACACTCGTCTCCGTCAGCTGGAGGAGGAGCAGAACCGGCTGAAGGAGCAGCTGGAGGAAGAGGAGGAGAGCAAGAAGAGCGTAGAGAAGCAGCTCGGCTCCGCTCAGGCACAGGTCAGAGCCTTACTAGCAGCGTTAGCCATATTTGTAGGGATCATTAATTACATCATCTAACAGAGGGAATTTACACCAACCACAATCAGAAACCCCAAACCGGCCCGGCCCGGCCTGGGCTCAAGCCTGTATCAACAAGATCAGAGTCGTTAGTCAGCCACAGAGATCTCCCAGAATTCTCATCATCTGACCCTGCACGGCCCTAAAAACCCTCACTAATGCACGTTCGGCTTTATTTGGTCGTCTCTGCTCCTCTTGCTCAGCTGTCGGAGTTGAGGAAGAAGATGGAGGCGGAGGCCCAATCACTGGAGAGCTCTGAGGAGGGGAAGAAGAAGCTGCAGCGGGAGCTGGAGGCGCTGAACCAGCGTCTGGATGAGAAGAGCTCCGCCTACGACAAACTGGAGAAGACGAAGGTCCGTCTGCAGCGCGAGCTGGACGACGTGCTGGTGGGACAGGACCACCTGAGACAGACCACCCAGGAGCTCGAGAGGAAGCAGAAGAAATTTGACCAGGTATGAGAAAGTGGGCTGAGCTGCTGCTGCAGATATTCCTGATTTATCACGATTCCCTGATGTGTGATTCATGATTGGTCAGGCAGATTAAACGTACGTGTGTGTGTGTGTGTGTGTGTGTGTGTGTGTGTGTGTGTGTGTGTGTGTGTGTGTGTGTGTGTGTGTGTGTGTAGATGCTGGCAGAGGAGAAGAGTGTGTCTGCACGCTACGCTGAGGAGCGCGACCGCGCTGAGGCTGAAGCGCGGGAGAAGGAGACAAAGGCGCTGGCTCTGACCCGCGAGCTGGAGGCCATGACCGACCAGCGCAACGAACTGGACCGAGCCAACAAGCTGCTGAAGGCAGAGATGGAGGACCTGGTCTCGTCCAAGGACGATGTGGGCAAGAGCGTACGTAGAGCTCCCTCTCACCGTCTGAATTACAGGGGAAAGATATTAGAGCTTCACCCAATCCTGATCTGATCCTGTGGGTTGGGGGCGGGGCCAGTTCTAAATCTTTTGTTTTTGCCGCTGTGTCCGAGCTTACCACTCCTCACGGCTGCAGCGTTGAGCCTCTGGGTAGGTTTGGGCCGACACTCAGCCTTTAGGTGATCGGTAACTGAAGTCGAATGCAGAAAGTGGATGTTAGACTATAGGACGGGACGTCTTAATAAGCGCGAGATTAATGGAAGGTTTGCTTGGCACAGGTTCATGAGCTGGAGCGTGCTAAGCGTACGCTGGAGCAGCAGGTGGAGGAGATGAAGACTCAGCTGGAGGAGCTGGAGGACGAGCTGCAGCTCACGGAGGACGCTAAGCTGCGTCTGGAGGTCAACCTGCAGGCCCTCAAAGCTCAATTTGATCGTGACCTGCAGGGCCGAGACGAGCAGGGAGAGGAGAAGAGGAAGCAGCTGGTCAAGCAGGTGAGCTAGGGAGGTGGGACTGGAAGACACTGACCCACTAAATGGCAGTGTTGTGCTCAGTCTTCAGATCCCACTGTTCTGATTGGATAAAAGGTCAACTCTGAGTCCGATTTTTACCCCCCTCTCTTGCTCAGGTGCGTGAGATGGAGGTGGAGTTGGAGGACGAGAAGAAGCAGCGTGCTCTGGCCGTGTCCGTGCGGAAGAAGCTGGAGATGGACTTGTCCGACCTGGCGGCTCAGATCGAGCTCGCTAACAAAGCCCGGGACGAAGCTCTGAGACAGCTCAAAAAACTACAGGTACACACACACACACACACACACACCTTAGAGACACTACAGGTGTGGACACACCTGAGAAACCTACTGATAAACCCGTGTGTGTCTGTGCAGGCTCTGCAGAAGGATCAGCTCCGGGAGCTGGATGATGTGCGTGTGTCTCGGGACGCGGCGCTGACCGAGGCGAAGGAGAGCGAACGCAAGCTGAAGAGTCTGGAGGCAGAAAACGTCCAGCTTCACGAGGTGCCTTTACTTTACCTTAACCACAGATCAGTACAGGTCATTACTAAGTAAATGAGCCAATCGAGATGATCAACAGCATGCTCCGCGCTGGAGAACTCCTTCCTTAGAGGTCAGATTTGAGCAGAGACAAACCTGGTGAACTCTGATGTGAGATTTAACCAATCAGAGTTCAGAGGGGTTTTAGATGCAGTATGATATAAATACTTGTAGAATGTGTCTCTGCACAGTGCAGTAATAAACACTGAGGCTTTATTAGAAGAGATCAATTAGGTTGATTAATGCTGTGTGCGCTGACCACTGTTTCTGACCTGCTCTCTGTAGGACCTGGCATCTGCTGAACGCGCCAAGAAACAGATCCAGCAGGAGAGAGACGAGCTGCAGGACGAGCTGAACAGCCACAACTCCAAATCGTGAGGAACCTTCTGTTTGTTTAACATGATCAACCAGTCCTCATTTTCAGGGTAGCTGAGCGTTCCACTAAAAACAGGGAAGTGGAAGAATAATAATAATAATGATGATGATGATGATGATGATGATTAATGAAGGCAAAAGAACAAATGAAAGAGGAAAACTGAAGATTTAATCGGAGAAATAAAATTAAGTATAAAATAAACAAAAATGTTAAATTTACCAAATATCCTCAACACTGCTGAAGACATGGTGCAGAGATGCCTAAAGGAAACCCAGCCCAATATGGTTGAGAGCATCACACTGAATGCTCTCTCTAACTGAGGAGAGAGAGGGGGGGAGAGAGAGAGCTGTCTGGTGCACACGTGCCTCCAACACCTGTAGCAACATTAAAGTGAAACTATAGAAGCTTCATCTGCCTTAGCTCATGGACTAGATTTAAGGTTGGGTGAGAGGTAGTGTGCTTTAATGTGTGTGTGTGTGTGTGTGTGTGTGTGTGTGTGTGTGTGTGTGTGTGTGTGTGTGTGTGTGTGTGTGTGTAGGTCTCTGCTGAGCGAGGACAGGAGGAAGCTGGAGGCTCGTATCGCTCAGCTGGAGGAGGAGCTGGACGAGGAGCAGTCCAACATCGAGCTGATAAACGACCGTCTGAAGAAAGCCACGATGCAGGTTCATAATTACAGTCATTAAAGCTCCGGGTTCCAGCTCCTCTCAGACTGACGCTCAGTGATGCTCTGAGCACAGATAGGATTTTATATAAACCCTTTGATCTGTGATTAGATTGATTAGATCAGAATCAGCGACTTCAGGCACTAGTGTGGGAACAGTAGCTGCAGGCATCCAGTAACGCTCTGCTGGGTGACCCCGCTTTTCCTCGGACCTGCAGCTGTGAACGGTGCAGTACCGGATCAGTAACCGTGTGTATCTGATCCCTCAGGCTGAGCAGTCTGGCACAGAGCTGGCAGCCGAGCGCAGTAACAGCCAGCGCCTGGAGGGGGCGCGCTTACAGCTGGACCGCCAGAACAAGGATCTAAAGGCCAAACTGCAGGAGCTCGAGGGGTCTGTCAAGAGCAAGTACAAGTCCACCATCACTGCCCTGGAGGCCAAGATCGCACAGCTGGAGGAGCAGCTGGACAGCGAGAGCAAGTGGGTGAATGAGCGGCGCTCTCTCTGTCTCTGTGTAGGATCCATCAGTTGGATCAGAACCGAGCTTGATTGGCTCTTTTCTCAAAACTCATGAAAACAACATGCAGGGTAAACGGTCCTGATTGAGGAGAGGCTGAGAGTCACTGCCTGCTTTTCATTGGAGGTGTGTGTGTGTGTGTGTGTGTGTGTGTGTGTGTGTGTGTGTGTGTGTGTCAGGGAGAGGCAACAGTCGCTGAAGCTGACGCGTCGTACGGAGAAGAGGCTGAAGGAGGTGCTGCTGCAGGTGGAGGATGAGAGACGCAACAGTGAGCAGTTCAAAGACCAGGTGAGACGCTACGTCACCTACAGCCTTCTGCCTCTGGCCAAATACCCGCCTGACCTCTTACAGGGAGTAGAAGGCCAGCTCTCGTTTACCACCGCAGACATGCCCAAGTGTGTGAGCGAGAGAGAGAGAGAGAGATGACCGGGTCTCTCTCCCTCTGTGTGTTTAGATGGAGAAGGCCAACGTCCGCATGAAGCAGCTGAAGCGGCAGCTGGAGGAGGCGGAGGAGGATGCTACGCGCGCTAACGCCTTCCGCAGGAAGCTGCAGAGAGAGCTGGAGGATGCCACGGAGTCGGCCGACGCCATGAACCGCGAGGTCTCCAGCCTGAAGACCAAACTCAGGTACGGATACACCTCAGGATGCCATCTACCCACCCAGAGAGAGCACGGCTCAGGATTCAAATTCATGAACCCTCTCTGAGAAATGCTGCCCCCTAGCTGCTGTTAGTTGTAACAGTGGAGTGACCACAGTGTGAATTCTCCCCTCAGGCGCGGCGCAGGTGGAGACTTCTCCCTGAACGTCCGGCGTGGTGTGGTGACCCGTGGCGGTGGGGACAGCGAGGAGGACATGGACGTGACGAGCGAGACCTCCGAGCCGACTCCGGAGTAACCCGCTAGGAGCCAGACAGCCGGGTTCTTCACGCTGCCGTGGCTGGATCTGACCTGGAGCCTTTAGTCCAGCTTTACTGGGCATGATGTAATTAGACTCTAATGTGTAATTGGACAACCTTTAGCACGCCCCCTTGTGGTACTTAAACATACAACACTGTCATTTGAATGGGTGGGTGGGTGGGTGACTTTCTGAAGTGTGTGATTTAAAGTACAGCAGTAAACGGGGTTGCCCACCCAACACCGCAGCACTTAATCTCAACATTAGGATTTCTTTCAAGACTAAATTAAAGTTTCCTGTGTGGCTCAAACTGGTTCAGGTCCAGCTGCTGCAGCGTGACCCGGAGACCCGCGGCTCCCCGTTTTATCCAGCTCTTCTCTAAACGGCCTTACAGAGACTCTCTCTCTCTCTCCCTCCCTCTCTCCTACGTTATTCTCTTGTATTTTTCTGCTGCTGCTTGTGGATGAACGAATGGCTTCTTCATCAGAACCGGCCCGGCTCATGATTGTCCTCCAGACGTATTCACTCACCGTCACTGTTCAGTTTTAGGTCGGTTTAGTTTCCCCACCGTGATCTCGTTTTCCACCCCGGACTGACTGAGCACGTTATAAAGATGCTGTAATTCTGTCTGTGTCTCTCGGGACCGCTTGGACCCTGTTCCCAGCATCCCTGGAGCGGACCACACTGCACCTCCCTCTGTATTAACCTCACTGTTCCTCACTGTGCTGTTACCCCCCATATCCAGTCTGTAGTGTGGGGGGCTGTAGGGTGTCTGTGTGTCTGGGTGGAGGGATTCTCACTGTAACGTCTGTCTGATTATTCTGAGGGGGGTTTTGGGCTGGTTTGTCTCTCTGCTGCCTTCGTGACTCCTGCTTTCAGAGGGGGGGGGTCGACCCTCCCTGTCGACTCCTCTCCTCTCCGGAGTGAAGCGTTGTGCTTTTCTCACTTTGCTGCGACTCGATCCACTTTTGTACTGAACTGAGTCTTTATGCATTTTTGTACCTTTTTATCACAATTTCATTAAAGATGCGTCTAAAGCTCGAGTGGCCCGTGTGTTCATGTACAGTACAGTGATGCTCCACACAAGCTCCACCACGGCCCTGCAGAACTCCTGAACCCACGTGAGCTGAGCTCAGTCAGAGTCGGGGGTTCTGTACAGTGGAGGTGAACGGAATCCGGAGTCGGTCGCCATGACTACAACACAGATACAGCCCATAATTTATTTTCTATCCAAACCCACCAGTGCAGCTACACGAGTCTTCTGAGTTTTATATGGAGTGATGATGATGATGATGAAGGTAAAATAGTGAATAGAGAATCTGAACTAATCCAGTTCTCTTTAGGGACTACTTTCTGTAGCCGCACTACACCCTGCAGCATGTATCCCTCCACCATTTTAATGATCTGGTTCTAAAAGCAGGTTCTAGAGCCGAACTCTTCTCAGAACTCTGGTAGAACCGTGTCTCAGGCATCAGGCAGCGTCTTCATCACCATTAGGTGAAGAACTTTCTGTGAGGAGCTTTTATTAGAGCTTCAGACGTCTGCTTCCCTTCACCTCCACTGTAGAACCACAGCTCTGACTGGGGGAGGTTATCTAGAACCTCCACTGTAGAACCACAGCTCTGACTGGGGGAGGTTATCTAGAACCTCCACTGTAGAACCACAGCTCCGACTGGGGGAGGTTATCTAGAACCTCCACTGTAGAACTCCAGCTCTGACTGGAGGAGGTTATCTAGAACCTCCACTGTAGAACAGCTCTGACTGGGGAGCTTATCTAGAACCTCCACTGTAGAACTCCAGCTCTGACTGGGTCCAGGTACAACACGTCCTCTATTGCTACTGCCATTTTAAGGCAAAAGTTTGGGTACACCTGTTCAAATGACCCTCTTGTTAAAGTAGAAACACGTTTTAGACAGAATTCCTGTTTATTTACTGAATTTAATAAACAGCACCTCGTGTGTCAGGCCTGCCTCTGCCTCTGCCTCTGCCTCTGCCTCTGCACGATGTTAAATTCAGTAAATAAACAGTGAAGAAGTTTCTGGACTGAGTGTTTTTCTGTTGTGGAGAATGTGATGCACACACTTCCTGTAAACATTTAGGATGAGACCCTTTCACTGTTCTATTAAATGTAAACAGGATCATAAACATGCATCTGAACTCAGAATAAAGACCGACTGCTGTTCAATTCAGAATATTTCATTTCTATGGGTAGTAGAGTGGGGACTGCTGGGAAATGTAGTGATCTTTCGGCAGGTGTAGTCATAAAGCTTTAGGCAGCCGCTGCAGACTGAAAGGTGAGCGATTTGGAGGTCAGTGAGGCTGCAGTGACCCCTCCTGCCCGCTGAGCTCCCTGGTTCTCTGTTCAGCTGCTGGATTTGACGCGTTTGCCCCAGTTCTCCGCTGGGGGGCAGCACTGCTTTACCGCCGCTGCTGAAGGGCGACATCCAACCAGTCCGGGTCTGATTACGCAACCTGCGCGGAACATTGCGCAGCTCCGCCCGGTGGCTGGTCTGCCTGAGCGCGCCACCATGCTGACAACTCGGAGGAGTTACCGGGCCGCATCCCAAATAGCTTCTCGATACCTAACTAGAACACCTACCATGAGTTCAGAATGGCTGCCTCGCGTTTATTGTGACGTAAAAAAACAACAACTAATTAACTGTAACTTTTATTCAAATTGTAATGTGTTTTTATTAAAGAGTAAAAAAAACAAAATCATATAAATAAAAGTGTTAAAATTTGGTCACGTTTAATTGACGCGTAATAACAGGTCTCTAATTACAGTATAAAAATAGCGAATTTTAATCAGGCGATTAAACTGTAGTGAATTTTGTTAAAGCGTAATAAAATACAGTGACTTAATCAGAATGTAATTAAAACCTTTAATTAAAGTAAAATGTTTGACTTTCAACGAAGCTTGAACTTGAGTGTACTTCAAAATGGCTGCCGTGTGTGCTTCCTCCGGAGTGCACTAAGTAGGGAGCATGTGTGCCGATTGGAACGAGTTCCGGCTGTAAGTTTAGCGAGGCTAGCTGTGGTTAGCGCTGCTAGCCGGTGCGTTAGGCAGCTCGCGCTAGTTCAGCAGGAGAGTCCCGGTGAGCCCTGAAATACTGGACCCGTCCTCTGAGACCCGAGACCCGAGACCCGCAGCGGAACAGCGAGGGATCCAGTGAAGCCGGGTTCTGCAGGGCTGCCGCTCCTCTCGCTCGGGTCCAGATTAACCCGGGATAAACTCTGGGTTTTGTAGATGTGGCCGGGTTTGACTCTCCGGAGAGCGGCATGATGAACCCCCCTCTTCATCCTCTTCATCCTCTTCATCTGCGGTCCTTAGTCGTGGGCGAGCTCAGGTGACTTCCTCAGGTGAGCAATCAGGGCTGTGTGGAGGTTAGGGCAGTGTCCTCTCACCCTGTCCTCAGTCTCAGTCTCCTCTCACCCTGTCCTCAGTCTCAGTCTCCTCTCACCCTGTCCTCAGTCTCAGTTTCGGTGTCCTCTCACCCTGTCCTCAGTCTCAGTCTCCTCTCACCCTGTCCTCAGTCTCAGTTTCGGTGTCCTCTCACCCTGTCCTCAGTCTCAGTCTCCTCTCACCCTGTCCTCAGTCTCAGTGGCGGTGTCCTCTCACCTGTCCTCAGTCTCAGTCTCCTCTCACCCTGTCCTCAGTCTCAGTTTCGGTGTCCTCTCACCCTGTCCTCAGTCTCAGTCTCCTCTCACCCTGTCCTCAGTCTCAGTGGCGGTGTCCTCTCACCCTGTCCTCAGTCTCAGTCTCCTCTCACCCTGTCCTCAGTCTCAGTCTCCTCTCACCCTGTCCTCAGTCTCAGTGTCGGTGTCTTCTCACCCTGTCCTCAGTCTCAGTGGCGGTGTCCTCTCACCCTGTCCTCAGTCTCAGTGGCGGTGTCCTCTCACCCTGTCCTCAGTCTCAGTCTCCTCTCACCCTGTCCTCAGTCTCAGTGTCGGTGTCCTCTCACCCTGTCCTCAGTGTCGGTGTCCTCTCACCCTGTCCTCAGTCTCAGTGGCGGTGTCCTCTCACCCTGTCCTCAGTGGCGGTGTCCGGGGTTTGGGCTCTGGGTTTGGGGTGTTTCGGTCACTCAGGTGGTCCGGTTTGTGGTTTTAGGGTAAGTGTGACTGAAAGCACGGCGGCCAGAGAGAGCGAGGAGAGCGAGGAGAGCGAGTCCAGACCTCCATCTGCACAGCACCCACCTGCTCCTTCCTCATCCTCATCCACCATGGAGGTCATGCTGGTGAGTTCAGACCCCTCTGCTTTTGTGACGTCACAGTCATCACATTTACATATGGTTCATACATATAGTCAGTCTACAGCAGCTTAGCCCCGCCCACTCAGGCCCAGGTCATAAGGAGTGATTGAGCAAGACAGCGCAACACGACAGCCAATGAGAACCGAGCTCGTTAACTCATATACAGACCTTTTCTTTAATAAATATATAAACACACACACACACACATAAATGTTGGGATTTGTGGAGGCAGATGAAATATTGTTAATTTTTCATAAAATAAACATTAAATACAATAAATAAACAATTCCACTAAAAACTGAGCTTCCCCGTCAACAGGGCTAACTGTACCAGACTGAGGGGGGCGCTGTAACAGTCCGTAATCAGTCTGGTCATTCCATTCATGGAATTATTTATTTATATTAATTATAAATAAATTTATCAAATTATTTTTGTCAAACTGTCGCTTTAAAGGTGGTCAGGGTCAGTAGTGTGCGGCCATATTTACAGTAGACTTTCAATCCATGAAGCCTAGAAACACACACACCACACACACACACACACACACACACCACACACACACACACACACACACACCACACACACACACACGCACACCACACACACACACCCACCCCCACACACACACACCACACACACACACACACACAGACACACCACACACACACGCACACCACACACACACGCACACCACACACACACACACACACACAGAGCAGTCTTTCTCTCATTGGTTGGGATAATGATGGTTCTTGTGATAATTGGTTGTTGCCAGGGAATAGAGCAGCTGGCTTGTAGGTTGAGTGAATGGAGATGGAGTTCAGGATCAGACTGGGACTCAGGATCAGACTGGGAATCAGACTCAGACTCAGGATCAGACTGGGAATCAGACTCAGACTCAGGATCAGACTGGGAATCAGGATCAGACTGGGAATCAGACTCAGACTCAGGATCAGACTGGGAATCAGACTCAGACTCAGGATCAGACTGGGAATCAGGATCAGACTGGGAATCAGACTCAGACTCAGGATCAGACTGGGAATCAGACTCAGACTCAGGATCAGACTGGGAATCAGGATCAGACTCAGGATCAGACTGGGAATCAGGATCAGACTCAGGATCAGACTGGGAATCAGGATCAGACTGGGAATCAGACTCAGACTCAGGATCAGACTGGGAATCAGG